>NW_017308610.1:144940-157972 GCF_000935625.1 Nanorana parkeri | reverse complement strand
CCCCCTCCCCCTGTCGGCTATCTCCTAGTCACAGTGTGACACCACCAGGGAAGACCATCGGATTTATCCCCCTAGGACATAACCGCCAACTAACCCCCCTCTACGACCAACAAGTTAAGAATACACCGCCTCCACCTCCTCTCCACCCTCGATCAACATAACAACAGACAAGTAAAGAAGAACGCACCACCCCGGCTTCCTCGTCATCTTCAATCAACAGGACAACAGACGACATTCCCTGTTTCTGTTTGACTCACCTATCGGTCGGACACCCCGGTCCGTATGCTCCTGAAGCCGCTCAACTGAGCAAGTACATTCAGTATTATACTTCATAGAACCCCCCAGATCGAGCGCTGAATCTCGGTATGCTGTCCTTGTAACTTTCCATAATGAGAAAGTCAGACCACTGTGTGAAGTCTTCTCCAGCACCTAACCAAAGATTTTGAATTCGGTTAAGATCTTGGGGTTTATTTACTAACCTTATAAACACACCACGAACATGTATACACCTCTGTAGTGTGTTCCCTCCCAGCATGATCTATGGGTGGAATCTAAACACCTTTGTAGTGTGTACACACCCAGCAGGTGTGTTGTGCAAAGCCAAGCATGAATTGCAAGGTGATGTTGTGTAAATTAGCTCTATGTTGTGTTGCTTGCGTTGATGAATGCAGGAATGTAAATGCATGAGCTAACCATTTTTGTCTAAACTGTGAAGCAGCATTATATATGCATCATGTGCATGATTTTTCCATATATGGCATTAGTGGAAATATGCTTTTAGAGACTTTTTGGTTGATAAATACGATTTGCTGTGTGAAAATCACACGCACCTAGTGCGTGCGTGTGTTTAGGTTAGTAAATCACCCCCCTTGACTCTGTGATGGTCAATCCATGTGTGAAAATGATGTCTCATGCTTCCTGAACCACTCTTTCACAATTTAAGCCTGATGAATCCTGGCATTGTCATCTTGAAATATATACCCGCGCCATCAGGGAAGAAAAAAATCCCTTGAAGGAAAATCCTGGTCATTCAATATATTCAGGTAGGCAGCTGACCTCATTTTTTTGGGCACAACATGTTGCTGAATCTAGACCTGACCAACTGAAGCAACCCCAGATCATAACACTTATCCAATCGAAGGCTCTTACCTATTTGCTTTGCTAAATCCAGGTTGTGACTTTTTTTTTGGCCAGGCTGTTATTATTGTTAAGTTATTTTTAGGTATGCTGTGTAGTGGGATTTTAATAAATTTGGAGGTAAAAGAAGAACTACACTCAGTCACCAAGTTAAGAAATTGCAGGTAAATGCACATACATATCAAATATTTAAATGCTTTCTTGCAGTGTTTTCCAATCCATAAAAAAATTTAATTGACATTTAATGTGCCTCTGTGCTTGCTAGTGTAGCACACCCCCCTAAGGAGCAGCATACAGTAGTAAAGTAATGGGCCTCCCTGTGTTTCCTCTATGTACCTCAATAATAAATACATAGCACACCTTGAGATGAATAATACCTCTGTCCTAGGGGCGGTTGCTATGGGTTATCACAGTTCAGAAATCTTCATGTCTAGGGGTATTTAAATTCATATTACCCATTAGCATTTACCACCCTCTACGGTGACCGATAAAAGCGATGTCCAGGCTGTAGATATGATGCTGAGGAACTGTAATGGTGAACTTCAGGGAGAGAGGTTGAGGGTCAGGGTCATCCAGGCTGATGTAGGCTCCTTTAAGTGGCAGAGTGTGGTAGCTGTCTCCATTCACAACATGAAGAACACCTGGCACAGCAGCACTTGAGGTAGACGTCATCCCAACCTTACCATCTTCACCATTGTCACCAATAGCAACCAATGAGCCTCCATGAGTAGTGATGGGCCTTACACCCCCGTGTTCGGTTTTGTATTCGAACACCCGACTGGCCGAAAAGTTCGAATACGAACCTAATTCAAGTCAATGGGAGTCGAACTTTCAAAAATGATTGTCCCCTTTAAGAGTGCTTATATGCAAGTTATTGGCCATAAAAGGTGTATGGGGGGCCGGGTACTGGCCCGGGAGACAGGAATCAATGAAAAAAATAAAACATTTTTTTAAAGGAGCAGTGATTTTAACATCACTTAAAGGGCAAGAATAAAAATGACAAATGTCATGCCTGGGGGTCCCCTTAACCTGCCTGTGAAGTGGCGGATCTGTAAGATGTCTAGAACCTGCTGCAGCAAAACTGAAATTTAAATTTTTTTTTTTTTATCTTAAAGTGTGCAGTTCCCCCTCCCACACAATACCAGACCCTTTAGGTCTAGTAGGAATGTTAGGGGGGCCCACTTAAAAAAAAAGAAGTGTAGGGTTCCCCCTAAAAGTCATACCAGACCCTTAAGGTCTGGTAGGAATGTTTAGGTTGGGCCCTGTGTACAAAAAAACACATAATAAAAGTGTGTGGGTAGTTGTACCCCTACCCATTCACTAAAGGGTTAAATAAAATAGTTATTAAAAAGTCCAGACTTTTGATAAAATACTTTAATTGAACAAAAAAACAAAAGACATGTTTTTGACAAGTCTTTTATTTAAAAAAAACCCCCAAAAAATGGATCCACCGACGTAATCCATGATCAATCACGGCGTCCAGCATTGTCCACGACGACGACAAAATTAAAAAATTAAAAATAAATAGAAATAATTTTAAAAAACCGCCAGATGCCGTCCTGTCCGCTCCCCGCCGACTCCCGCCACATAATGGAATTTTGACAGATGCCGGCAAAACATAAACAATTGGGCGGAGTTAGCAGTGACAGCTAGCTCCGCCCAATTGTGTAGTTTGGTGGCATCTCATAGGCGAGACATGATTGGACAGAGTCATCATGACTTTGCCCAATCATGGCTCCAAATGAGTACTGAGCCCTGATTGGGCAAAGTCTTGCACCTGACCTGTGGTCAGGTGCAAGTCTTTAACCAATTAGAGCTTTGGAGGGCACTTTGCAGTATGGGACGTTGCACGGTCGAACAGACCGCGAACATCCCATAAAGTTCGGCGTTCGGCGAACTCTCGAATGGCCGATGTTAGATTCGAACTCATGTTCAAATCGAACCGGCAGACCATCCCTATCCATGAGGTCTCAGTGTAAGCACATGGCTAGTCCCCAGGCATCAGGCCTAGCCATCTCAGACAGTCCATAGCAGCCTCCCCTCAGGCAGGGCCCTGCAAAGGAAGAAAGAGCTCACATTGTCCACCCCGAGCTCACATTGTCCACCCCAAATATTTATCTCCTCCCCCAGCATACATCACTGGCCCTTAACCTCACAGTGATTGGCTGGGGGAACATACCTACTCATAGCAATCTCTCATTGGTTGTTCTACTCTGTGGCCAGGGTACACCTAGCAGCAGACAGATGCAAACAATGACAGACTGATTAGGAGAAACCAGATGAATATAGACTACAAATCAGCATCAGACTGATTATAATCTGACAATGATAGATTTAATAGCATTCCTGCTATTCCTGAGTGCTACACTCGCAAAACTGACTGCTTCATAAGAGTCAGTTCCACGAATGAACATATAATCTTATAGGAGGATAATTTTCCCGTCAGATCTTCATTCTGCTAATTTATCAAGAGTGCACAAATAGCAACTTTTTTAAAAATACTGTACACTGCTGTAAAGCAGAATCAATCCCTAATTCAATTTACCTTTTTTTTTATTTTCCAAATGCAGAATGTTCCTGGACAGCATGTGCTTTTCAGAAGTAAATTTGCAACAATAATGAATGTTCTCATAACATTTTGCCTTTTTAGGGGGAAATGCTGCCAAATGACCATCTTGGATGGAATAAAGCCAAAGGCAGCAATCCTCTACTACATCATGGACACTCCTTCCTTCTTTTTTGTTCAGGAGAACATATTATGCAGTATTAATATCTATTAATTACCCCAGCAGCAGATTTGCTGTTGCTTTTAAATATATCAGTTTGATTACACATATTTTCCTTATTTCATACTTATAAAAGCCAAGATTGTACTTTTGATAAAGTGAAAACATTTCTCATGTGCAAAGCTTGATAAATTATATTTGAGATCATATTTGGCTTTTAGCAAAATAAAAAATATATTCATGTTCAACTACTTGTGTATTGAGCACCAATTATTCAACAGGCTAATATACAATGCCATGGATAAGAATTGGATGATGTTCTTTTTGCCTCAAGTGAACCTGATTGCCAGACTGTGAATTGGAACTGTCCTTGTTTCTCTGTTTTACTGCATTTAAGCAATGTATTAAATACAGAATATCAATCTTTTAGCATTATTTTATTAAATATACTTGGCATATAGTAAGGTACATTTTGGGAAGTGACCACATAAGAACACTGACTATAGCTGTTTTATGTCCCAAAAATTGGATAAGTCCTAGGTGCAGGAGTTGTGATCCTTGAATCAGATTTCTTGCATGTCTTATATCTCCATCACTGCTTCACAAGGTATATATTGAGAAAGAGTGGTCTTCAAAGGACACTTATGGCAGCACTAGCGGGAGTCTGGCAAAAGAGTACTTCAATAAATACTGTAAATATATTAAATAAGAAAGAAGCCATATCCAAACTTTTTTTGTTTAAATACTCGTGGCTGTACCAGATGTATACAGATGAAGATTAGTTCACCAATAAATGGCCATTCCTATCTCAAATTAAGTTCTCTTAAATGCAGGACCTGGGACAAACATGTACAGATTATAAAATGTATAATACATGTAACAACTGTAAATAGTGACATCTACAGACCAGCGGTATGAACTCTGCATATTCTCATATTACAAAAGTGTCCTTTGCAGCACTAAACAGTACTATGCATTTGAATTATATCACATAATCCTTGGTCCACACAGAAGAACTTCTGATTCTTTAATTGTATCTACATGGTTCAGGTTCCTGATCTCCAGTTTGGCTGTTATGAATGGGAAAATGTCCTTTGTCAAATTAAACTTCTGAAAAGTAACATCATATGCACATGCCTTGAAAAGCCCATGTTTTAGGTTCTGCAGGCGTTACAGAGGAATTTGCATTTGGGGTTCTGCTTTTGTCGGCTGTGCACAATGGTCCAATGTGAACTAATAGCAGAAGCTGTTGATGTAGCCAGTGCTTCTTGTCTGGTTCAGTTAGCAGGGCACAGAGAGTAAATAACAGCGACCATGTCCCACATGGCTGGGTTTACCAGTTCCCAGGCAATGGCTAAGCCTCAATTGGATTGGTCAAATTTTGACAGGAGGCATAATTTTGGCTGTTAGTTCTGATTGCTTGGTAACTGTTGGAGAGTCAGCCTTAAGTCTCTGTATGTCCCTGGCCTGATAGACTATGAAAAAAAGTGTGGTGCCCCAGAAATTAGTTTGCCATTATGGAGCCATACATCACTGTTGGCTGATGCCAACATATTGATAATCAGCTGAGAATGTTCCAGGATCCAGCGTGGGTTATTTTATATGAGACAAGTTCTTTGGGTTATTTGTATTGCGAGTATCTGTCTTTTATTAAAAATATTGTAAAGCAATAAATGTACTTCAGGAGGCATTGTGTCCTGTTGTGTTTACATATGATACAGATATTCCCATCCTAGATGTGGACAGCCTATCTCCTGAGTATGCCAGCCATCTTTGGTCAAGAGTGGGATGACTCTATTGCAGATGGATAGCACTAGAAGTGTAAAGACAGTTCATGTATAACCCTGTCAGCCTACAGACATTTCTTTTCTGAGTGCGGCCATTTGCTTTGTAGAATGTCCCATAATGCTTCTTGTAAAAGGCATGCAAGGCAAGCTTTTTTAAACTCGTATGTCATAAGGGCATTTTTATCAGGACTATGGCCTGCCCACAAGGTAATCTATTGACCCTACAGGCATGTTCTACATTTTTCTTTCACCCAGTAACATGTAAGTACTTCCTTTTCTACTTTTCTACTTTTTTTGTAAGGTTATGGATGCAAATGCATCTGTAGTAACAATAGTAGGTAGAGAAGGATCAGATAATACTAGTGCTGGACTGCTCATGATGAGCTTTTTAACTGTTGCCAAGCTGTGTTGGGCAGTCTCTAACCTGACCATGCTTGCATTTCCATGTAGCAATGTTCTCAGTAGCTCAAAAACTGAGCCATAATTGGGAATACATTTAGAGTACCATAAAGTAAGACCTAAGAAAACACATAAGGTTTGAAAGCCTGATGAAGCAAGTGCTTGTTTTATAGTTTTCACATGCTCAGGATCAGACAATAGTCCCCTTTTGAAATAACAGTAGGAGACACCCATTCAGAGGCATCATTTTTTTTCAATCACATTTTGCTCTAGTAATTTCTTAAGTCATTGGGAAACAGCTTCTCTTACAGGGAAGGGTAAGTGTCTTAATTTTCGACACACTGGTTTCTCATCTGATCACACTTTATTTTGTGTACAACGTTCTTTGCATAGCCAGTAATGTGTCACTGATGTTGAGGTGCAACATTGATGTGTAACTTTGGTCACTGGTAGCATAAGGGCAACTGGAGCCTTGATGACAAGACCATCCGGTAATTGTAGATTTAGTGCATCAAAAAGATTCCTGCCCAGTATAGCAATTGTTTTCTTTACAATGTAGAATTCAGCTTGCACACTCGTTGAGTAGATGTAGTTCATTAAGTAAAAGCAGTAATAATTACAGGGCAGAAAAGTTTACATGGACGTGTCATATGTCATATTTATCTAAACTTCAGATGGTATCTTCACAACCTAGCAGTAGAAGTATGGTGGATTATCTCGAAGTGACCCATTATTTTGTATTGATGGCACCAAGCATCTTTTGCAGAGCACGCAGCATAGTTTGGTATGTACTGTGTTGAACCACAACTGAAGCAGTACTAGTCCTATGTATGTGCAGCTCTGCATTGCAGATTACAGGAACCTCTTGTACTTTTGTATTGGTCTTTAGTGTGTGCCTTATGAGGGGCAGATTCTGAATTCAGTCTGTATGGTGCTAGTAGTCTCCTGACTGAGAGTTTTTGCCTTAGCCACATCAGTTTCACTTTGGCTTAAAAATTATAATAGTCTCTTTGCTAGAGTTAAATCATGTTCACTAGTTGGTCTCCTATTTAATCTGTTAGAGCATCATACCCACAGGTAACAACCAGCTCGCTCAAAGCTGCACTACATTGTATTGTATATTTGTCATTAGAGTGTCCATGTTGCTGGAATATACATAGTTCTGTAACCACTTTCACTTTAGGAACAATGATGTTCCCCCCTCAAATGGATATTTATTGAGTTTAACAGAGAAAACAGTCACAGACATGTTACAGTATGAATAGATACCTGTGGCAATCAGGTCAAGCACATTCAACACATGGTGCATGAAACGTAACGCAGTAGTAGAGATACACAACTTTGGTCCTTAGGGCGAGTTTACAATGTAGAACTTATCAGCCATATTATACAAGCTATATAGCTATTGGCAATAGTCAAACTTTGAAGTACCCCAGCACATGGGATTCTCGTCTTAACATATTAGTACCTTATACTGAGTGACGCAGGATGGATGAGATGTGGCTCATCTTCTCCTAGTGCCATAGTAGGCAGAGAAATCAGGATCTTTGTAAGGCAGAATGGTGATACTAGTAACAATATAATACACAAGACATGGGGAAACATAGGAGGACAAAACCTGATACAAAGGGGGAAGAGGAAGGAGAAGAGAAAGGGAGAAGAAGAAGGTTCAAGACTGTATCAATTGGTGGAGAGGGTATTCAACGACAAGGCCATGAGGAGAGCTTCAGATGTGACATAGTCGCCGGGAGACAATCGAATTAAAGAATTTATCAATCCACGGGGACCACAATGACGTTTTTTAATGCAGTGAAGCTGTATCATAATGGTAATCTGTTGCTGGTAGAGTAGAAAATAAGCTATCCTTCCTCCCAGATAGTAAATAAGTAAAGCATGTTTCTAGTAGTAGGTAAGTCCTCTAGATTAGCAGCAAATATGAAATCTTATGAATCCAAGTTGTAAAAGGTATTGCAGGCTCTCCAGGGTGTGGAAGAAAAGGTGGAGCATACTGTAAATGTCACGATCCGGACTCAGAGATGTGATCTGGAATCTAGGATGTGGACCCTAGTTACACTTGCAGGGGCACCGAGATCAAAGGGTGCAGGCTATGTAAGCTGATAATCCCCAGAGACGGAGTTCAAGCAGGGACAGGAGCTGTGGAGCTGAACAAGGCAAGCGGAATTCAGGATCAGCTAGAAGTTCAAGGACTAGGCAGCGTGCTGCAATGCTGAGTAGTTAGTATGGGATGCCCCAGGGCGTGAGGTCGAAGGGCCCGCCAGTCTTCCCTAGACCTCCTGAAGGTAGAGATGTCAAGCTGCGTGCTGACCCCAGGTCCTGGCCCCCCGGTTCACCCAACTCAGCTAGCAGCCGATGAAGGTTGATGAGGTCAAAGTTCTGGACAGGCTACATACACAGATACGGGAGACAAATCTAAGGTCAGGGACAGGCTGAAGACTAATATTTCCAGGGACAAGCAGAAGGTTAGGGGCAGACGGAAGGCTAGGATTTCCAGGGACAAACCAAAGGCAGGGCGTACTGAGGATACCTCATCTCTGTTCTTCAAGCACCTCATGGCACACCTCAAGCTGGCTGACAAAAGCAGGATGTTTATTAACATATCCTGAGCATGGGGCATCATGCTGGAGAACATTATTAAACATATTGTGGTTGGGAAGGAGTTCAACACATTAAAAATTGTTGCAGCAGCTTCTATCGGGGTGTGCCACACAATTTAACTTGATTATAGTAATGTATGAGAGAATTTTGAAGATGCTTGAAGCTTATCTATGGCATTATGGGGAGGTTCACCATCTTTTAAAACTAGGGATGTGCCGATGCCACTTTTTCAAGACCAAGTACAAGTACAAGTACTTCCCCTCATGTACTTGCCGATACCAATTACCGATACTTTTTCTTAAAGGGGCAGGTGACATTTAAAAAAAACAATATAGACTAATGATTTTAGGCCATTTTCTTTATGATTATGAAGCACTTTAATTTAAGACTGTTTTAGAACAATAACACATTTGTATTTGCTTCCACACAGCTACAGTGAAACTACAAATCCAATCATGCATCTGCCTCTGGGATAATTTAACCTATTCATGTTAGCAGGGCAGAATTGTAATTCTATTGCTGTAGTGTACTGGAAATGTGTGCTATGGATCATTTAACCTGGTACACACTTCCAGTACACTGCAGTAATAGAGTTACAATTCTGCCCATAGGTTAAATGATCCATAGTACGACTACATGTTATGTGCTATGGATCATGATTTAACCTATTAATGTTAGCAGGGGAGAATTGTAAATCTATTGCTGTAGTGTAGTGGAGGTGTGTGCTATATATATGTACTACATATACAGTACACACTTCCAGTACATTGTAGCAATAAATTTACAGCCAGCCCTGCCCCAGCTTCCCTCACTCACAGTTTCACTCCGATTCCTGTTGCCTCGCGCTGTGCCTCACGCGGTGCCTCTTGTAGTCGGCGCTGGGCCGGATCGCTGCATCGCATCTTGGTGCTCAGCTTGTGGGAGGCGCTCACAATTCTGCCCTGATAACATGAATAGGTTAAATCATGATCCATAGTACATATACAGCACACACGTCCAGTACACTGCAGCAATAGAGTTACAATTCTCCCCTGCTAACATAAATAGGTTAAATGATCCATAGTACATAATATGTACATAACATGTAGTTGTACTACGGATCATTTAACCTATTCATGTTAGCAAGGGATCATTGTAACTATATTGCTGCTGTGTATTGGGAATATGTACTGTATATGTACTACATATAGAATACACTGCAGCAATAGAGTTACATGGTGGCCGGCGTCTCCCCAGAGGACCCCACCTGGAGCGCCACCCATCGGAGCAGCAGTGACGCGACGCTCCTCTTCAGCTCAGCGCCGCCGACGTCCTCACGTGTGAGGAAAATCGCTTGGCACATCGTGAGGCACCAGCCTGGGCCTAAGTGGGAAGTTTAGTGTTTTGTGTGAACAACAAGAATCTATTGCTGCAGTGTATTTGGAATAAATACTGTACATGTACTACATATAGAATACACTGCAGCAATAGAGTTACAATTCTCCCCTGCTAACATAAATAGGTTAAATGATCCATAGTACAACTACATGTTATGTACATATTATGTACTATGGATCATTTAACCTATTCATGTTAGCAGGGGATAATTGTAACTCTATTGCTGCAGTGTATTCTATATGTAGTACATGTACAGTATTTATTCCAAATACACTGCAGCAATAGATTCTTGTTGTTCACACAAAACACTAAACTTCCCACTTAGGCCCAGGCTGGTGCCTCACGATGTGCCAAGCGATTTTCCTCACACGTGAGGACGTCGGCGGCGCTGAGCTGAAGAGGAGCGTCGCGTCACTGCTGCTCCGATGGGTGGCGCTCCAGGTGGGGTCCTCTGGGGAGACGCCGGCCACCTAAATTAGAACCCCAACTGGAGCACCGCCCTCCGGAGCAGCAGTGACGCGACGCTCGGCACGGCAAGTAAAGAAAAAAGTAAAGAAAAAAAACCATTTGGCGCTATGAATTGGGGCATTTTGACCAGCACAAGTACTTGTCAAAATGCCCTGTATCGGTCCCGATACCGATGCTTGCTTGTAATAATGGAAGAAAAATGGTGTAAATTGTTTTGACCCAGATTGCCAAAATACACAAGATGACACCTCTAGCCTGTCGTCCCAGTACAATGTAATTCTTGGTTTGGGTCTGATTGATTCACTCAACACTGGTTAATATGATATAATGCCCCACTACTAATCAAGTACTTTTGAGCAAATTATAAAAAATCTAATTTTTCTCTTATTCACTGCAAATGGTTCACACTTGCTCATTACACAAAGCCCAGTTCTAAAAATGTTCAGCTAAACAAGCAATAGAGCTAGGAAAGATATTTGTTACAAACCAATCAAATATATCAGTAGGAACTTAGAGTTCATATGAGGGTAAATCAATTTGAATTTATGACAAAGTGTATTAAAGAGAAGTCAATAGAATTATATGAATTGTTGCCACCATAATGCATGATTCATAGTCATATGTACTGTATTACAAAGTGATGATACAATAGTTACAGGAATTTATGTAAGCAGATGCATTGCCACTCAGCTGGTCCAGTTCTTTTTCTTCCTCTAGACAAATTCCTTTTAAGATCCAACATATATTTTATTGTCAAATACTCCAGAAGGTTTCTATTATGAAGAATTCTGAATTCTGAAACAGCCTGACCATATCCAATGATGAGAACTAGTCCTCACTGGAATCTGCAGGTTCACCCTGAAAGAATGGCAGAATCGTTTCCCAGTTTAAATGGAACCCAGGGGCTACCTTAGACCAAAATTCTGGTGAAGGACGAAGAATAACTGAAGAATCTGATAAAAGGATACAGAATGGTTCCTTGCAAGATGAGGCAGAGAGGTACAATACCTGCCTGGCAGAAGTAATGGCGGTTAAAAATACTGTCTTGATAGTAAGTAACCATATAGAACAGTCCTCTAAAGGGTTGAACAGAGGAAAAGCTAAAAATCTAAGCACTAAGTCCAAATTGCAGAAGGGAAGCAACACTTTTTTTTGGAGGCCATAACATAATAGCAGCTCTCATGAACCACTTAACCAACAGATCTTCTGGCTATTTAACCCCAGTAAAAAAAAAAAGTGCAGAGATTTGAGCCTTTATTGAATTATATGCCATCTTCTCATCCAGTGCTGATTGCAGAAATTCCAAAATCTTGGCTAATCCTGGAGAAAGGGCTGAAAAATGTCCTACTTCTGCAAAGGGTGAAAATCTTCCCCAGATCCTGTGATAGAAAAGAGTTAGTAGACGGTTTTTGGGAACTAAGCAAGGTATTAATTACTTCCTGTGAAAATCCCTCATTCTCAAAACTGGTTGATTCAATAGTCATGCTGCTGGATGGAGACATTTGGGGATGATATGTCACCAGTGCCTATGAAGAAGAAGGTCCTTCTTGACTGGAAGGAACCAAGGAGGTGCTGAAGCCATATGTAACAGGAGAGGAATCCAGGGCCTCCGCAACCAGTGAGGTAGTACTATAATCACTTGTACACCCTCCTGGATCTTCTGGAGGACTTTTAATGCTATCAGAACCGGGGGGGAAGATGTATGCAAATTGAAAATCCCAGGCCGTGGAAAAGACATCCTGAATTAATGCCTGCTGGAACTGGTATCTTAACAGAAACATTGGGAATTTCTCATTCTCTGGAGTCATAACCTGCTTCAAACCTGAACGATACTAGGCATTAGGGGACAGTTGGCTGAGAGGGCAGGGACACCAAACAAAAAAGGTGCCCTTAATTAAAATAGGCAGGAAGGAAGATGACCGTCTTCCACTCCTTCCTGACCATTCTCCCAACCAATCCAAGGAAGATTGAAACTGGAGGACAGCAACCACAAGAAACTGTGCACATTCAGGAGCTTATCGCCACGTCCTTAGCAACCTGCACGCAAGCATAGACCACACCAGTGAGTCATGCATGCACAATAGCAGGAGCTGCCCGACAAGCTCCTAGCAACCCACCAGTGCATGCGCAGAACCATTCCTATCGACTGAGAAGCCGGACAGAAGGCAGAAAGAGACTGGAGAGGAATGCTAGGCACAACACACCGCAGAGAGGAGGAAAGATCTCAGCACAGGGAAACAGCCCAAGGTAAAGAAAAAGGAAAAGGAAAGAATAGCATAAAGGCATGAGAGCTCTGTCATGTATATAAAAAAAAATCTGAACTTTACTCTGTCATAGCCTTTCCCTGCACCAAGGGAACGCTACACCAGGAAGATTTACTACCAAATAAGTGGCCTGGAGCGAGGACAAAATTTTTTTTTTATTGATGGTGTTGTTCTCTCTTATCTGCTGGTTAGGGGTGGTCTTGAGGGATCAAGTGGGTGAAGCTGACCGCATAGTACATGAGGTGAGCCAGGAACTAT
>NW_017308610.1:84889-144438 GCF_000935625.1 Nanorana parkeri | reverse complement strand
TGTATATATATATATATATATATTGTAGCGGTGCGTGACAGTGCCACAGTGAAATTTGGCAACACAGTCTTTTCAGAAGCTGGCTTTTCAGTTTCTTCCAGGTTTTCTAGCTGGTAACAGGAAGGAATCTCTATCCAATGACCAGTCTAGGAGGATCAGGTGGCTAAGGGAACAGCCTTATTAGGAGTCTGGGCCAGAGCTCAAGGGGAGTGCGGGTGTGCAGGAGGCACTCGGCCACAGACAGACTCTGGTGCATGCTGGAAGCACATGTGAAACAGCTGAAGAAGGCTGGGAGAGGTCAAGAGGGTCGGTGAGGCACAAAGGACCTGTTAGAGAGACTGAAAGATGTAGCGAGAGTCAGTAACCCAAGAGAGATGAGCAGTGCGAGTATCACACAGGTGTGTGATGACATGCTTGCAGCTGAGTAAAGCTACTGAGCGATACTGAGGACTGTATATGAGGAGAAATATGGTAAAGTCCTGAGACTATCACACTGGGAGTATATGGGACAGCCAGATGTCAGTGAGACAGAAATACAATATTTTGGTGAAATTCAAATGAACTGTTATAATAATTAAAATGATCTGCACCAGTCCAATCTAAGTGCGAGCTACAAAGCACTACTGACCACAGTGAGCAAGGTGAATAACAATAATATAATGTGTCGAGCTTAAATTAAATATGCATCAAAACATAAACATAAAAAACAATGTGCCAAAGTCCCATAGAAATGAAAATTCAAAAGTGATTACAGAAATTTAGATCCATAAAAAACTAATGAAATGGTGAAAGTAATAGCAGTGGTAATAGCGATCTTCTATCCAAACTGTTGTGATACGTGTTTTGACGTAACGTACATAGAGCAGAGTTTCTGATGTCACTGCACTGAGCTGAGCCGGACAAACGGGCGTTTCATTGCTTTGCTGCCACTTGCCTTGCTGGTTGGACTCAGCAATACTCAATGCCTGTATTGTTTGCACCATTGTGAGTACGCATTTTTTATTTAGTAAATTGCATTGTATTGGACTTTACGCACTATGTCCTTGTCCTTTTTCTCTTTCCCCCTGTATTTATGTTGGTACCTGTGAACTGAGGAGACCTTATCGCCTTTATTGTGCAAGGGCTTCCCTCCTCCATTAAGAAGGGAAAAAACACATTTGACCTTGCTCTGCGGGTCTACCTCCCCAGGTGAGCACTCACTTGTTGTCATCACTCACTGGGTAGAGGTGAAGGTCTGCCTGCATTGTGTGATTATCCTTACCTGAGAGTTACATGCAGATTTGCTGTGAATCATCTGAGGAATTTTCTTGCACGATCACCATTGTTTTTTTGGGAGGACTCTTTTTGTTTTTGTTGTTTTTGTTTTTTGATCTTTTTTATGCCTTATTTGCTTTAAGGCTCATTCGTTATATGTTTCATTGTATTAGATATGTATGATTATTATATAGCCCTCAGCTTGTGTAGCAAGCGTTTGTGTGGTACCGTATCAAAAGCCTTTGAGAAATCCAGATATACCACATCTACCGGCTTACCTCCGTCCATATCTCTACTTACCCCCTCATAAAAAGTTAGCAAGTTAGTTAGGCAGGAACGATCTTTCCTGAACCCATGCTGATTGTCATTAACTATCCCGTTTTCCTGAACAAATTCTACCAGGTAATCCTTTATTATGCCCTCTAGCATTTTACAAACTACCGATGTTAGACTGACCGGCCTATAGTTCCCAGGTTGGCACCTTGCCCCCTTTTTGAATATTGGGACTACCGTAGCCCTCCGCCAATCACTGGGGATCCAGGTGTGGACTTTGCAGGTGTGAAGTCACCCGTGTGTGCTGTCTGTCAATCTTCATCTCATACCACCCTGTGGTGCCCCAGTGCTGAGACATCTGCTGCCCCTGACACCTCTAGATCCATGATGGGCCCCCAAGCAGTCGGTGCAGTTGGACAAGTTGGGCAGGCCCATTAATTTCCTCGGTAAAGCTCAGATCTTTAATAATTTTAATTATACCTCCTGTAATTTTGGGCAGTGCCGCCTGCTGCACATTTGCGCCCTTTGTCTTAGGGCCCATCCTAAGTTGGCCTGTACTCTGCGGCAGGCTGACTTGGCATGACTATGCCATATGGATACGGGGTTCCTGGCCCATTGTTTAAGACAGCACCCATCTCCGGTCTTTGAAGAGTTCATAGTCCAAGGCTTCAGGATGGGGTTTCACACGGGGTTTGTTAGTGTGCTTACCTCCTCATTTGAATACAGGAATTTGCAGTCTTCTTCCCTAGAACGGATCAATATTCTGTTGGCCACATATCCGAGTGCAGCCAAAGGACAACCGGGAGCCATGGTACCATGTCAAGGTCACCACCCATGGCCCTATCGCCCTTATTCCTTTTGTGTGCAGAAGAAACTGAGATGCAGACTTTGACAGATCACTCCTCTTCATTCCCTTTTGATTGGCAATGCTTATTTTACTGTCTGCACAATCAGAACACAAAATAAGGCTCCCCTTCCTCTGCATTCCTGTTACCTTGCTTGTGTCCGGAAAGTAGAGAGTAGGTTTATAGCTGTTAATCAAGAGCCATCTCTTTGCATGGTCAGAATGAAGAGGAGTGAGCTGTCAAAGTCTGTATCTTTGTTTCTACATTACACAGAAGCATAGGATAAAAAGCAGTATACATTATTAGGTAGACATGTGCACCAACAAAAAATTTGTTTCGTTTTGCTTAAGATTTTGCGTTATTTCGTTTTTTGGGATTCTCGTCTAAAACTCAATTAGTTTCGGAATTCGGATTAGAACTAAATTCCTTAGATGTATTCTGTACAAATTGTCATTTCGTTTTTGTTTTGTTCGTTCGTTGCAGCAAAGTGACATTTAAAAAAAAAAAAATTGTCACTTTGCTGCAACTAAAATTTGTCAAAGTATTCATGAAAAGTATTATGACACCTCGGCTCACAGACCCGAATGGCATTCGGGAGCTCGCGAATAGCATTCGGGAGCTCACGAACAGCATTCGGGAGCTCCCAAATGCTATGTTGTATTTGGCAGCTGAAAATGTCAAATGGGCGAGTTTTAAATGAGTGACGTCACGGCTCACTCTGTTTACTTTTGCGTTGAATGTAATTTTTCGGCGAGTTTTCGTCATGTTCGGACGGTTGACGTGCGACGGGACTTTTGTATTTCGGCGGGCGACATGCATCATGATTGACGCTGGATTACATCGATGGAGCCATTTTTATTTTTTAAAATTAAAGGAATAGTCAAAAATGTACTCTTTTTTTTTCAATTAAAGGATTTTCTCTAAACGTGTGGTTTGTTTATTTACTTTAAATGTTACCCTTTAGTGAATGAGTAGGGGTACAAGTACGCCTTACTCATTCACAAAGGGGGGCGGCATCTGGGTGCCCCCTTAATTAAAGGGGTACCCCAATGCAAATAAGGCCCCATGCCCGCAGACCCCCACAACCACCGGGTCAGGGTTGTGGGGAAGAGGCCCTTGTCCCCATCGGCATTTCTACCAGACATTCCTACCAGACCTAGAGGGTCTGGTATGAATTGGGGGGGAACCTCACACTTTTTTTTTTTCCTCTTCTGCAGACTGTAAAAGAAAAAAAAATTCTCAAATGTCACTTTGTTGCAACGAACGAACAAATCGGAAATGAAACGACCATTCGTACACACTATCGCTAACTAATTTTGGAATCGGAAATTCGGATTTCTTTTGCATTCGTTATATCTGTAATTCGGAATTCGGATACATGCGAATCTCCAAATTTCCGAAATTTTGTCCGCATTTCGATTTGGAACGCAACGAAGCACACATGTCTACTATTAGGTGACTGAGCTGTGAAAATATAATACAAGGGGAATTTTCTTCTTTAAAGTCCTAAGCTCTGGTGCATGAGGCTTTGGTATTTCATACTGCATGCATGTCATTTCAAGCTATATTATTATTAGATGTGAGAATACATGATTGCACGATGTGCACGATTTAACAAGAAAAGTTTCAGATGTTTTTAACATGTCAATCACAAAGCTTTTTCATGAGGTGAAAGTGCTAATTTCTGGCGTTAAGTTTGATTTAGTCTGTTACCTGCCAGAAGCAGTTAGCAATCTCATGCTCCACAGACATTGTCTGGAAAAAGTTCAATAAAGCCCTTACTCACTGATAAAGGAAATTGTTATTGAGGTATTTAAATAATTAAATAAGACAGCAAATGGGGAGCCTGCAAATCCATGTAATTTTTGTACCATTCATTAGGCAATCCATCCATGCCAGAGGTATTAGCAGAGGAAAATAATTTAAGCTTTAAACTGCTTCATGGAAAAGTCTGCCTGTAATGCACCATATTCTTCTGTATTTAGACTAGGAAAGGATATAGTTTCCAAATATGTCCTTTGTAGTATAAAAAAATTATATAATTCACAAATACACTTAAGCATTTATAAAGACGTGAATCGGACATTCGCCAACCATTTATTGTAGGCGTATCTTTCAGGTGCATGTGTTTTTAAATGACAGTGATTCACCACCAGTGAATGTTTGGTGGAAGTCACATTCACTGCTTCATAAATATACCTTTTAATATGATAAGGGGCTCTTGCTGACATCTTTGATCATATTGTGCTAGAAGAACTTGTGAGTGATCATTGGGTTCAGACACAATGTAAAGTATTTGACCACTCCAATCCAAAAATTTAAATGTAATTTGTTTATATAGAAGACCTTTATACAGTAGATAACAAAAGTAATGAATGTCCATGACATAAAAGTGGATGAAGATTTTTTTTTCCATTAATATATTATTTATGATATTTTTTCGTCAAATAAATGTTTATTGGTTTTCTAGGTTTTTCATGCACGAAATGTAAATACAACATAGTATTACACAATGGAAGTACGGATCAGTCATTGTTGCGTATACAAATAAAAGCATATAGAGTTCACATTAAGTCATGCAACCATTAAAGCCCTTTGGGCTGTCTGGAGATATAAAAGGGATGGATAAACAACATTTTCTCAAAGAACATGACTTGTGAGATGCTCTGCTTGACTTCGGAGAAAGGGACTGTGGGGATGCGCCAAGCTCGTGCAATCACCCGCCTAAGTTCAATAAAAATATGGGTAACCAGCCGAAACAGTTCGTGTGCAGACCACCGGCTTTTTACCAAGCAGTGCTTCAAGTGGGCATTTGCTAAACGATTGTCCTGTAACAGTATAAATCAATTGATTCACCCTCGACTAAAAGCCACGGATCCTGGGACACTCCCACCAAATGTGAAGAAAGGAACCTTCAGTGTGAAAACCTCTAAAACAGAATGGGGACCTGGAGGGAACTGTACGGGATATGCGGAGAGGAACAAGATACCATCCTAAAAGTCATTTGTAGTTCGCTTCTACTGCTTGTACATTGGTAGAACTCTTTGCAGCTGTGGACCAAATCAGGTAGTGCCTCCATCAGGGAAGCAGAGAGATGAGAGATCAGGCCTGGGCCTCGCACATCGCGCGATAAGTTTTTCAAAGGGTGTCATAATAGTAAAGTCTCGAGCTGGTCCAGCAAGAGTCTGCAAAAAAAGCTTATTTTGTAAGAATTGAAAAAGATCTCTGGTAGCAAGCTGATGTTTATCTTGGAGCACCGGAAACGAAACAATACTTTACGTAGTATAGAAATGTCTAGCCTGGGACAGGGATCGTGACCTCCATCGTTAAAAGGCGGAGGGATTATCATATCCCGGGAGAAAAAGGGTGTTCCCTTGTAGAAATATAAGTGGGATATGTGGGGATACCCATTCCTGAGAGACTTCAAGGGCATCTCAGAGGCGCAGGGTATTTTTGGTGACGGGACATGCAATGGTTCTTCGAAGTTTAGGGGGCAACGACAGGAGGTTGGTCAGGAGTATTGGGTCACAGAGATACGCCTCCAGTGAGACCCAAAATGGGACCTCCTGCTCTGAGTGCCAATTAATCAAGGGAACCAGTTGTGCTGCCGCGCAATATTTCTGGACTAGAGGGAGTCTCCGTGAGCCTTTGAACGGTATAGAACCAATCGAGCAATTCTAGGAATGAAGCCGGACCAGACAAATTGGATGATTTGGTGCTGGAGAAGCCGTAGGCGAAAGGATGGAATAGTGATAACAAAATAATTTTTTTTAGGGAGGAGTGAAATTTTTAGCCGTTTCTGCCAAGCCAGGAAATATGGTGTTCACATAGGAGTTAACTCTAATAGCTAGAATTTTCGTGAGTAAATTAGCTGAGTAAAGCTGAGGGAATCCCTATTGCCCGACGCCTGGGACATGCAGTTTCGGGCGCCGGGCAAGTCGTTTATTTGTACATCTAGCCAGACCCGCGGATCTACGTTATAAATAGTAACTTCGAGCTGCAAAAAAACCAAAACATAAACATAAAGAAGAACTGATCCCTCAGTAAGAATTAACATAGAAAAGGGAGCAGTCTAATTAAAAAAAAATATTTATGGTCATCGTTCCATGCCGAGTGAGCTAGGGGCAATCTGTACCAAGCACAAAGTAGATTGTGTGGGTCTCGATCTCAAATGCTACATCAGGGAGGTAAAACACTCCATTAAGGCATATTGATCTAGTATTTGCTTGGGAGGACACCATATTCAATATCAGCGATACACAAGGCATTGTCAACCTGCCAGAAAGAGGAACCTGAGAAGTCTTTAATTCGGAACTGGAGTTAGTAGAAACAAATCCCATAGCAATCATAGTGATAGGAAATCATAAAACATATTTAAATCTGGGTCTGGAGTGGGAAGAAGGAACCATCTCCTGCTGGTGGGCGAGCGAAGCGAGGCACGGGACCTTAATTGTAAATCAACTTGTATGCTCCTGTGAGGTAGCCGTGTTCCCGGTAAGCCTAAGGACTTCGGTGACAGGAGGTCCCATACGGGAGCCATCACTAAGAATGAAGACTACATGACTATTAATATGCAGAGAGACATAACCAGATTTGCAGTTTAGAAGAGGGTGCAGGTTTTCATTGTGAGGAATATCAGGCAAGAGGCTGTGATGGCCCTTGCAGGGTAGGGAAAAGGGGGGATTCCAGCAGCATCCTTAACCTGCAGATCCTTGTATGTAGAAGTGGTCAAAGTAACAGTGCAATATTGACAGGTGCAACATGGATTATTGAAATAGTTTAAAGGCACCCAAGGCAACATGAGCTCAAGTGGAAAAGGGGTATCCCACGAGCAGCAATTAGGAAACCGAACATCAGATAAAGTGTCTATGAACTAAACAACAAAAAATAAAAGGGGTGCATAGTCAGCAGATACTCATCCCATGTTATTCGGATCCAGGGGAGAGCCCGAGGGAGCATCTGGCATGGCAGGGAGATTCCCACGATTGCTTGGTGAGTGAGGGAGACGCGGGGGTCTCTGAGGCCTTCCCGGAGCTTCGGAGCAAGAGGATGATGTTCCAGGGACTTCTGCGGCTGTACGTAGGAGACGTAGAGACTCAAGGCACCGGGTAGCTTCATCCACTGTGGTGAGAGTGTATGCCTTGCCATCATAAAAGAATTGGAGTTTGAACGGAAACCCCCAGCAATATCTGATCCGTCTTGATTGCAGAGTTTGGGTGATCAAGCGGAATTCCCTTTGCTTAGCTACGGTCACTGGCAATAGATCCGAGAAGATCTGGTACAAGTATCCCTGAAAGTGGAGGGAGGGACTCTCTCTGGCCGCTTGGAGCAAACGTTCTTTTGTGCGGTAGAAATGAAGGCGCACTATGATATCTCATGGGGGGCCTTCAGCCGAACGTCTAGTCAGGGCACGATGATCCTATCAAACTCGAGTCTCTCGATAGGGAGTTCAGGGGCTAGTTCTTGAAAGAGTGCCGTCACCGTGGACTGTATATCCACCACTGTTTCAGGCACACCCCGTATACGAAGGTTAGATCTGCAATCCCTATTCTCTGAGTCTTCGAGCTGGGCATGCAGGGATGAGTTTATAGCCCGAAGATGTTCCAATTCATCTTCATGACTGTCAATGACAGTGGTGATATCATTGCAACGGGATTTTAGTACAGATGTTCTCTTCCTGATATCACGTATCTCCTTGATAAGTTGCAATGTTATTTGTTTGGATATTTTGTCCAAGTCCTTGTGCAGCGTGACCTCAAATTGTGCCATCATGAACTGCGGCTGGTCAGGTAAGGAGTGATTGGAGTCATCTCCAAATGGATCAGGCGTCTGAAACGTGGTCTTATGAGATATCCGTCCCAAGGCCTCGTGCAGAGTCGTCTGACTGAGTGTGGTCTTTTTCTTCGTGGAGGTGCGACACATTTTGGTATCAATTGAATCCTCGAGTGATGCCCAACCAGTTTCCGCTGAGGGTATCCGAAATAAGGCCTCAATATCAACTGTAGGATCCATAAGATGCCCGGTCCAGTGTGGAGCTGATCAGACTGCGGCCATCTTGGTCAGCTGCACGCATGCCGTGGATGAGGATTTTTATATTTCCTGAACCCATTTTTCCAACTGTAAGAACTGTTTGTCAGTGTTGTTCTGGTCACCAGCACTGCGACAAATCTGCAGCCAGGAGCTGCATTAAATGTCTATCACATGTGTTGCTTGGTCTTTGATCAAGGTGTCACGGTGCTAGCTGCTGAGCCTGCTGTGTCTTCAGAAACAGTCGCTGTCCCTGCCAATCTTTGTATATTCCACCTGAGAATCTTGTATACTCCAAGGGAGCTTCTGAAATTCCTGCACCTGTATGCCCTGTCTACTTCAAGAGAGCCTCCAGCCTTACTGGACTTGTGTGCCCTGTGTATTTCAAGAGAGCCTCCAGCCTTCCAGCACCTGTGTGTCCTGGGTACTCCAAGAGAGCCTCCATCCTTCCTGCACCTGTGTGCCCTGTGTGCTCCTAGCAAGCTATCAGATACTCTTAGGCCCCATTTATATGGGAAATTCTGGGATTCCTGTAGCAAAAACCTATGCATTCTTGCTGCAGGAATGCCAGCAGTCCCCGTTCAGATGCAGCCACTGTACTCATTAAAGTAAATGACAAGGTGACATTGGACACATCTGTCAGTGGCAGTCTGCATGTAATTGTACATGCTACAATAAATGTAGTTTGGGATAGATCAATGTTGCTGGATGCAGGATAGATGTGTCTAGCGACAATCATCTATTCCAAACTGCACGTACCATGTATGATGAAGTGTTATTTACTTCAATGGGTACATGAGCCACATCTGAACGGGACACCTGGGATTCCTGCCACATGAATTCATAGGCTCTTGCCACAGGAATCCCAGAACATACCCTGTGAATGGGGAATTACACTGCTGCCTTTGTGTGTATCCAGCACCCTAGTGCTTCCACAGACTGTTACACTCCTGTATTCCTGTTATCCCAGCACCCCAGTGCTCCCAGAAACTCTTGGTATCCTGTCTTCCTGTTGTCCTAACACCCCGGTGCTCCCAGAGACTCTTGGACTGCTGCCTTCCATGATTCCAGCACCCCAGTGCTTCCAGAAACTTTTCACTTTTGTGTTTTATTCCTTCTGGCTCAGCAGCTAAGTGTGAGGTGAGCCAGAGTGCCCCAACCTAAGAGCTGGCCTACAGCAAAGCCCATCACTCTTTGCTAGTTGCTTCCCTGTTTCTAGTGAACACGGACACCTGTACATGACAATACAGTATATACTAAACAAAGAAAAGCTAAAAGGAAAAAAATGGCAAATCTTTTGGGAAATCATTGTGAGCCAAGTCTTTAAAGTCATTCTGGCCACTTTCAAGGCTAATAAGCAAGGGAATGTCAAACAAAGGGTATGAGTTGCTGCCTATTGCCAGGGGGACTTGTACAAATGAAAAAAAATAAAAAATACTTTTGGAGTAGAGCAGCTTTTTAAACAATGCCTAAGGGCAACATTAAAAATGCAGGATTACTTTAAATAACATCTTGGGGGAGGACCTAAGCCTGCTTGTGAAGTGCTAGATGTGTAGGATGTGTACAATGTACTAGAGCAAACTGACATTTACAAAGAAAAATAAATACCAATAAATATCATTACATTTCCCAGCTGCTTTACAGTTAGTTTGTCAGGATTCCATTAATCAGATATGATATTGTTAATGAATGGGCCCAGATTCCATTCATAAATAGTGGTGACCTCCCTGGCAAAGCATCTTGTCCCTATGTTGATGAGGACAAGGGCATCTTCCACACATTCGATCCCCAAGAGGATGTGGGGGTCTGTGGGCAAGGGGCTTCTTGAAGTCTTAAAGCCCTCTTTAAAAAAAGGGGGTCCCCAGATATCCATCCACCTTATAAGAATGAGTAAAGGGTACAGAGTACCCCTACTCATTCACAAAATTTAAGTGTGAATAAAGAAACAAAATAAAAATAAAATGTGCCATGCTGCACATCTATTATCAATCATGATCAATGGCACCCGCTGAAACAAAAAGCATGCCGACCCGCCGATTTACAAATGATGACTGCTCCCCAGATCAGCAACTGGAATGTAAAAAAAAACAAAAACAGTGTGTTGCAAGTTATGTGATTGACCCACAACTCACCATACCCATATTTAGTCAATGATGTTACCAGCATACCTTCCCATTTGTTTGAATAGACCAGGTGAGAATGCATCATTGGTTGATAGGATGCTGGCAACTGCTGGATTCCTAGCAACCAGTGAGGAGCGGCAAGCTGTCACATTTACCAGCGGTAGTAATTAGTGATGGGCCGAACAGGCCCAAGTTCAGTTTGAATTCGAACTTTAGAACATCCAAAAAGTTTGAACTCAAACTCAATGCAAGTCTATGGGGGTAGAACTTTCAAAAACAATTGTCCCCTTTAAGAGGGCTTATATGCAAGTTATTGGCCATAAAATGTGTATGGGGATCTGGGTACTGCCCTGGGGGACATCAATGAAAAAAAACCTTTAAAAAAATACAGTTTTTGAAGGAGCAGTGATTTTAACATTACTTAAAGAGACAAACAATAGAGATGAAAAAATCCTTTAAGTATCGTGCCTGGGGGGTCCCCTTAACCTGCCTGTAAAGTGGCACATCTGTACGATGTATAGAACCTGCTGCAGCAAAAATGACATTTCTAAAGGAAATGTCGCCCCTGGAAAAGTACCTGGTCCCCGTGCTGATGGGGACAAGGGCCTCTTCCCCACAAGGCCTGGGGCGTTGGTTGTGGCAGTGTGGGTAGAGGGACTTATTCACATCAGGGTACCCCTTTAATAAAGGGGCACCCAGATGACGCCTCTCTCGCTCATGAATGAATAAGGGATACTTGTACCCCTACCCATTCACTAAAGGGTTAAATAAAATTATAAATAAAAAGTTCAGACTTTTGAAAAAATACTTTATTTAAAAAAAAAACTAAAGACATGTTTTTGACAAGTCTTTATTTAAAAACAACCCCAAAAATTGATCCACCGATGTAATCCAACGCCAATCATGACATCCAGCGGTGTCCACGCGATGACGACTCGACAAAATAAAAAATAAAACAATAAAAAATAAATAGAAATATATATTTTTTTTTTAAACCCGACAAGCGCTGTCCCATTGCTGTGACCAACACACACCCCAGAATGGCATTTTGTTAGATGCCGGTAACATATAAACATTTGGGCGGAGCTAGCAGTGACAGCTAGCTCCGCCCAACGGTTTACAGTCGTAACAGGGTGAGCCATGATTGAGCAGAGTCATCATGACTTTGCCCAATCATGGCTCTCACTGTTCTCTGTGCCCTGATTGGGCAAAGTCTTGCATCTGACCTGTGGTCAGGTGCAAGGCTTTAGCCAATCAGTGTTCACAAGGCACAGTGCCTTGTGCGGGGTGCACTGCTAGCGAACAGCCAGCCGAACACTCTGACAGTCCGTGTGTTCGTCGAACATCGAGCCCAACCCTAGTAGTAATACCGCTTGTAAATATAGCACTTTCCCTGGGCTGAGGTTCAGCTTTGCGGGCAAACACTCCCTTTAGTTCACCTGTTTGACAAATGAAAAGGTACCCCAACAATTAGTGAGGGCAGCTAGCTCAGCCCAACTGTTTACAGTTGTAACAGGGTGAGCCATGATTAAGCAGAGTCATCATGACTTTGCCCAATTATGGCTCTCACTGTTCTCTGTGCCCTGATTGGGCAAAGTCTTGCACCTGACCTGTGGTCAGGTGCAAGGCTTTAGCCAATCAGTGTTCACAAGGCACAGTGCCTTGTGCGGGGTGCGCGGTCTAGCAAACTGCCAGCCGAACACTCTGACAGTTCGTGCGTTCGCCAAACATCGAGCCTAACCCTAGTAGTAATACAGCTTGTAAATATAGCACTTCCGTTGGGCTGAGGTTCAGCTTGGTGGGCAAACCCTCCATTTAGTTCACCTGTTTGACAAATGAAAAGATACCGCAACAATTAGTGAGGGACCCACATGGGATGGTACAGGGACCCTTTAACTGTGTGTTTTCTTCCCTAGTGACAAGTTGATGCTAAGGGTGAGCAGTTAGCCAATGAACATTTACGTCATGACATCCTCGTGCCAGTTTGGCATTCTGTTGGAGACACTAAAGAAGAATCTGCATCTTCAGCAAGCTCCCCTCTCTCTTTGTTGAAGGCTTTTTAAGAGGGAAATATTATCTGGCAGTTTGCTGGATAGATAGGTTATGGTCTTAATTAATACTATTATTTTATATTATTGTATTTGGGACAGATAGGGCTTTCTTTTATTGGTATTTAATCACCACTGGGTTTTTTTACTTTTTACTATATTAAAGTAGCAAAAATTTTGAAAAAAAAACTTTTCACTATGTTATATTATGAAACATTTATTATTTTTTGGTAAACTATAAAAGATGGAGTCATGTCGGGTAAATAGTCCAAGAGACTTACCTGCAGATGGACTCCTGCTCAAAAAGGTGCACGCACACAAGTATGCAATCCATTGCCCAAAGTTCCTGGAAAACGTGCTTCAGCACGTGAACGCACACATACGGGAACGTTTATGCGCAATAGCGCACGTACGTGAGCGCGCAGGGATGAGCTTGTTAGCATACAGGTGCACGTTCATTAGCGTGCACACTATCATATTTAAACATACATGAGTGGTCTTCAGCTTGTCCCTGTGTGTCCTGTACTTTGTTCTTGTATCCTAACGTCCTGTGTATGAACCTGGTTTGTGACCATTTGACTTCGCCTCCTCCTCCTGATTCGGAACCTCGGCTCTCTGATCTCCTGTATATGACCCTGGCTTACGTTTCCTGACCCTGCTCCTAAACTGTGATTCGGCACCTCTAGATTCGGCTCCCTGTGTATGACCTCGGCTTGAACCTGACTTCCCTCCTGGTCTGCCACTTGGTGGATCGCTCCATCAGCATCCTGAGGAACGACATCCGGCCAGTGCTTTCTTGGCCTCATACCCATTGCCTTCGCGCCCTGCGCATTCCCCAGCTGGTCCAACACACTCAAGAGCCTCCTCAAGAACCGGCCAGCCACCAGTATCGGCACCTGTGCTCCGCTCTGTCCTTACATCACCTGTCACTACTTCCAGAGGTGTGGGACAAGAGGTGCATGGGCAGCCCCCTTCTAAAAAATACTTTATTTAAAAAAAAAACTAAAGACATGTTTTTGACAAGTCTTTATTTAAAAACAACCCCAAAAATTGATCCACCGATGTAATCCAACGCCAATCATGACATCCAGCGGTGTCCACGCGATGACGACTCGACAAAATAAAAAATAAAACAATAAAAAATAAATAGAAATATATATTTTTTTTTTAAACCCGACAAGCGCTGTCCCATTGCTGTGACCAACACACACCCCAGAATGGCATTTTGTTAGATGCCGGTAACATATAAACATTTGGGCGGAGCTAGCAGTGACAGCTAGCTCCGCCCAACGGTTTACAGTCGTAACAGGGTGAGCCATGATTGAGCAGAGTCATCATGACTTTGCCCAATCATGGCTCTCACTGTTCTCTGTGCCCTGATTGGGCAAAGTCTTGCATCTGACCTGTGGTCAGGTGCAAGGCTTTAGCCAATCAGTGTTCACAAGGCACAGTGCCTTGTGCGGGGTGCACTGCTAGCGAACAGCCAGCCGAACACTCTGACAGTCCGTGTGTTCGTCGAACATCGAGCCCAACCCTAGTAGTAATACCGCTTGTAAATATAGCACTTTCCCTGGGCTGAGGTTCAGCTTTGCGGGCAAACACTCCCTTTAGTTCACCTGTTTGACAAATGAAAAGGTACCCCAACAATTAGTGAGGGCAGCTAGCTCAGCCCAACTGTTTACAGTTGTAACAGGGTGAGCCATGATTAAGCAGAGTCATCATGACTTTGCCCAATTATGGCTCTCACTGTTCTCTGTGCCCTGATTGGGCAAAGTCTTGCACCTGACCTGTGGTCAGGTGCAAGGCTTTAGCCAATCAGTGTTCACAAGGCACAGTGCCTTGTGCGGGGTGCGCGGTCTAGCAAACTGCCAGCCGAACACTCTGACAGTTCGTGCGTTCGCCAAACATCGAGCCTAACCCTAGTAGTAATACAGCTTGTAAATATAGCACTTCCGTTGGGCTGAGGTTCAGCTTGGTGGGCAAACCCTCCATTTAGTTCACCTGTTTGACAAATGAAAAGATACCGCAACAATTAGTGAGGGACCCACATGGGATGGTACAGGGACCCTTTAACTGTGTGTTTTCTTCCCTAGTGACAAGTTGATGCTAAGGGTGAGCAGTTAGCCAATGAACATTTACGTCATGACATCCTCGTGCCAGTTTGGCATTCTGTTGGAGACACTAAAGAAGAATCTGCATCTTCAGCAAGCTCCCCTCTCTCTTTGTTGAAGGCTTTTTAAGAGGGAAATATTATCTGGCAGTTTGCTGGATAGATAGGTTATGGTCTTAATTAATACTATTATTTTATATTATTGTATTTGGGACAGATAGGGCTTTCTTTTATTGGTATTTAATCACCACTGGGTTTTTTTACTTTTTACTATATTAAAGTAGCAAAAATTTTGAAAAAAAAACTTTTCACTATGTTATATTATGAAACATTTATTATTTTTTGGTAAACTATAAAAGATGGAGTCATGTCGGGTAAATAGTCCAAGAGACTTACCTGCAGATGGACTCCTGCTCAAAAACGTGCACGCACACAAGTATGCAATCCATTGCCCAAAGTTCCTGGAAAACGTGCTTCAGCACGTGAACGCACACATACGGGAACGTTTATGCGCAATAGCGCACGTACGTGAGCGCGCAGGGATGAGCTTGTTAGCATACAGGTGCACGTTCATTAGCGTGCACACTATCATATTTAAACATACATGAGTGGTCTTCAGCTTGTCCCTGTGTGTCCTGTACTTTGTTCTTGTATCCTAACGTCCTGTGTATGAACCTGGTTTGTGACCATTTGACTTCGCCTCCTCCTCCTGATTCGGAACCTCGGCTCTCTGATCTCCTGTATATGACCCTGGCTTACGTTTCCTGACCCTGCTCCTAAACTGTGATTCGGCACCTCTAGATTCGGCTCCCTGTGTATGACCTCGGCTTGAACCTGACTTCCCTCCTGGTCTGCCACTTGGTGGATCGCTCCATCAGCATCCTGAGGAACGACATCCGGCCAGTGCTTTCTTGGCCTCATACCCATTGCCTGCTGTGGTTTCAAGAGGTCCCGGTGTCATCTCGGTCCTGCCGATTCACCAGCTGGTCCAACACACTCAAGAGCCTCCTCAAGAACCGGCCAGCCACCAGTATCGGCACCTGTGCTCCGCTCTGTCCTTACATCACCTGTCACTACTTCCAGAGGTGTGGGACAAGAGGTGCATGGGCAGCCCCCTTCTCAGCTGAGTCTCCAGTCAGGAACGTGATAAATAGACACCAAACATGTCAAGCCTTAAAATTGTGTGCGCCCCCTTAAAAATGCCCACCCGCATTCAAGACTGACCTGTTCGGTCGTTTCATTACAACTGCCTGATGGGAAGGGGTTACATTTAGGTCACCCATTAATGAAGCACCGTGGCCATTTCAGCCATTGCAATGAATTTTGGTGTGTTTATTTGCATTCAATATTATTATTTAAAAAAAATCTGTAATTTTTCCTTAATATATAAAAAAATAAAAACCCCAGTGGTGAATAAATACCACCAAAAGAAAGCTCTACGTGTCCCCAAAAAAAGGGTATAAAATTCATTTCAGTACAGCGCTGCATGACGGAATAAATGTCAGTCAAAATACCGCAGCGCTGAATACTGAAAAATGGCCTGGATGGGAAGGGGGTTTAACACCGTGGATGTCAACTGGTTAAAATAGGTGAAATAATGTCATAAAAGCAACACAGAGCTCACTCCATTACTGTTCTATCCTTCAGAGATGAATGGGTAACATGATTGATTGAATCAGAGTACATGATAGTAGAAACCATGATTGAAAACAATTATCAGGATCAATCCGAGTCCTGATAATTGTTTTCAATCATGGTTTCTACTATCTACTTGTTTTCAATTTAATACAAATAAATATATATTTTATAATTCAAATAAATATATGTTTTATAATTCATTGTTTTGGAAGTTGTCATTTTGGTGCCTAAAAAACCCCAGCTTTTCTTTTCCTTCATTATTCATCTCATAGGGGTGTGGCACCCACTGCCCAGGTCCAGGTCGCCCAATATAAATTCAATATTATTATTATATTATGCACATCCCATGTACCATCCCATGCCAAACACGTAAAACCTGAAGCTCATCCCTAGTTAACTATATATGTTGATTAGAATAAAGAGCTGCAAGGATATAGCAATATGAATTAAAATAAATTCCCCTTGAGAATCTAAACATTTAAAAATAATATTACCAAAAAATATTAAAGTGAAAGGAGTTAAATCTTACATATACATTCAAGTGCCAGAAGGTCCTGGAGCAAAAGACAGAAAAGAATAGGCGAAAGGACACATGACAGGGCAGACAGGGCTTCACGATAGAAAGGGTTAGGTAAAAGGGGGGTGTACAAGGGGTGGTCTCTTACCTTGGTTTGGCCAATTAGGTGTGTCAGGAGGAGTCTCCCTGGTGGTCTGAGAAGGGGCGGAGGGTCAGCCAGCAGTTCAGGGTTGCCACAAGGTGAGATCAGTTCTCTGGTCTGCATCTCCCTGTATTCAAAAGACAATGGCTGATTTAACTGGCTTATTTCAGCAATTGAAAGCTGCAGCAGAAGTTAATGGATCTGCTTGGCTTCATGACCAAATTTAACATTTATTCACAGACCCCCAACCTACTCAGGTAATGCAGGTACCACGTGCTAGGAGGTCTAGGCCTCCTGAGCGCTATTCACCTGCCTGTCCTACTGTTTCGGGGGCTCAGCGCCATGTTAGGAGCCCCTCTAGGGACCCTCCAGGTCCTCCGGCCAAACGTGCGTCCGCATCTGCACCAACGGTCAGTAGGCCTGGGAGGAATCCTCGGCCTAGGCGGAGCCCCAGGGAGAGAGTGCCTGCCCGACATCCACAAAAACCCTCCTCAATCCCTCATGGTATTCGGGACCCTCCGGCCGCCTCACCTGGCGATGCTCCGGTCGGTGAGGCGGCTCAGCGTGGGATTCGACCCGCTGCGGGCGCCGGCCCATCTCCTGCTGCGGCCGGCGGCCCCTCCCCCTCTCATGTCGGCTTCCTTCCAGGGATGCCTATTGTGGTGCCTAACCCTCCGGTGGCTCAGCGTTGCGGGCGCCGTGGCGGGCAAAGGAAGGCCTCGGCTGGGCCCTCGCAGGGCCGAACTCGCGGTGATGACGTCACCGCCATGCGCGCCGGCCCGTCTCGTGGTGCGGCCGGCGGTCCCTCCCCCTTCACTCTTGGTTTTCTTCCAGGGCTGGCTTCGGCGCTGCCTGACCCCGCGGTGGCTCAACAGAGCGGGCACCGCAGAGGACACCTGAAAGCATCGGCGGGGCTCTCGCAGGCCGGGAGAAGCGACGATGACGTCATCGACGTACGCCCTGGGCCTTCGGCAGTCGGGGAACCCGGCCCTGGTGTGCCCTCCTCTCCTGTTCAAGACCCAAGATCTGAAGGGGAGGTGTCGGCCTCTGAAGAAGATGCCCCGGAGGAAGAAGTCTCGCAGGACCAGGAGCCTACGGCTGTTAGGAGACCTCCTAGTCAGCCAGGTGAGCAATCTATTTTACCACTCTCACATGTCATGCAACTTTTTAATGATTGTTTTAGCAATGTTAGGGGGGGTTGTTGCCAGTAACACAAGAGGCCGCATTACCAGATAGGACATCTGCTTTAGGGGGGTCTAGGCAGGGTGCGCCAGCGCAACCTACAGTCCATGACCCTAGGGGTCTCCAGCAGCTTGTTAATGCTTTATATGGGTTGATACAATGTGTTCCCGCCGGTCCCTCGTCAGTAACGCCGGTCGCGGCATGGTTGCCGCGGGCGACGGCTGCAGAAGGAATTTCGCCTCCGGTTCTCCCCCTACTCTACTTTGTTCGGATGGGGTCTCTATCCCGCAAGAGCCGGCGAGGGACCCCGCCGGGGTAACGACAGGTAAGTCCACTGACAAGGTGCCGGATGCTGTTCGCCTGGCAGATTCCGCCCGGTGCGAAGTATATGTATGCTTTGAGGGCCCCTTGGGTTCCCATTTAAAAACAGAACTTAATGGAAAAAATATGGAAAGGTGAATATGTGGACATATTCTCCTTACTACCGCTAGAAAAATTTAATTTGGACAGAGTAAAGCTGGACGAAAGAAAGAAAGAGGATGAGGAAAAACGTTGTTATCGCACTTTTTCTAATTGGTTGCAGGCTTTTGCTATTTTGGCTAGCGTTATTGGGGAGAAAGAACCAGACCATTGCTCTGCCCTGTTTTGCTACCTTGACGCTATAGGTGAAGCTCATAGAGTGTATGGGGGAACAGCTTGGCTTCGTTATGACGAACAGTTTCGTCAGCGCAAAGCTATTAGACCGTCTATTCGTTGGGATCATAAAGACATTAGCCTCTGGATGAAGCTAATGACCTCTGCTCGAGTGCCCGCCCCCTTTTTTCATGGGGCGGCCGGTGGTTCTGCCAACTCGGGACAACCGGCCGCCAGGCGTAAGGGTTTCTGCTGGCAATACAACGAGGGAACCTGCAAGTTTGGAAGCGGTTGCCGCTTCAGACATGAGTGTTCCGGATGCGGGGGTAGTCACTCCCTCTCCAGATGTTTTAAGCAGGGAAGGGGCATGCCGGCGAGGCTTCAGGTAAGAGGGACGACTCCGGCGAGGGTGGAAAGGATGCGTTCCTTTCTAAATAGATATCCTGACCGGTTGGCGGCTTCACTTTTGGAGTCAGGTTTTACAGAAGGTTTTCGAATTCCCAGTTCTCTGACCGTAATACCTCCATTCTCTAAACATTTACCATCTGCTCTCCAGTATCCCACCGTTGTTTCCCAAAAGTTGGCGAAGGAGGTCAGTTTAGGTCGCATGAAGGGCCCCTTTTCTTCCGCACCATTGCCTGATCTGGTCGTTTCTCCTCTCGGGGTGGTGCCGAAGAAGGAACCTCACAAATTTCGTTTGATACATCATTTGTCCCATCCCAAAGGAGGTTCGGTGAATGATGCGATCGACCCCGCGATTTGTGCAGTATCCTATACCTCATTTGATGCCACTGTGGCATGGGTTCGGCGGTATGGAAAAGGTTCCCTTCTTGCGAAGTCTGACATTGAGTCGGTGTTCAGGCTACTGCCTGTCCATCCTGATAGTTTCTCTCTGCTGGGTTGCCATTGGCAGGGATCCTATTTTGTGGACAAGTGTTTGCCTATGGGCTGCTCAATCTCCTGTGCTTTGTTCGAAACTTTCAGTTCATTTTTAGAATGGGTGGTTGTGCTGTGCTATTGGCTACTCTGCAGCACATTGCATCCCGTTTCGGCGTCCCACTGTCCCAAGAAAAAACAGAAGGTCCAACTACAGAAATTAGTTTCCTGGGTATCGTGATTGATACCCAGGCCATGGAATGCCGTCTGCCTCGGGACAAACTATTGGACTTGAACGCTGAGGTTCAGGCCGCCAGTGGCAGGAATAAGATCCAATTGCGTAGCTTGCAATCCCTCTTAGGTAAGCTGAATTTTGCTTGCAGGATTATGCCGATGGGCAGGGTTTTTTGTCGTCGCTTGTCCGCCGCTACGGCTGGAGTTAGGAGGCCAGGACACTTTGTGCGTCTGTCCAAGGACCTCAAAGCGGACTTGCTTGTTTGGAAATTCATTTTGGATTCTTTTAACGGCCGTTCGTTCTGGCTAGAGGGCCCGATCAGCAATGCGGATTTGGAGTTATTCACGGACGCGGCGGGTTCCTCGGATTATGGGGCTTATTTCCAGGGTCTCTGGAGTGCGGAACCATGGCCGGAGGAATGGCTCGGGGCTGGCCCACAGACTAACCTGGTCCTGTTGGAACTTTTCCCCATCGTCGTGTCGGTGGTTATTTGGGGTCCCATGTTTCGGAACAAAAAGGTCAGGTTTAATTGTGACAATTGGGGGGTCGTACAAGCCATTAACAACATCACAGCTTCCTCTCCACCTGTCATTCGCTTACTGCGCTATTTAGTGCTGGTCTGCTTGAAGCTGAATACTTTTATTTATGCTGTACATCGGCCTGGAGTCTCTAACACCTTGGCTGACTCATTGTCTCGTTTTCAGTGGGACAGGTTCCGTATGTTGGCGCCGGGGGCGGAGCAACGTGGGGTTCCTTGTCCTCCTCACCTGTGGAATCTGCCTTTGCAGTCATCTCCGGACTTCTGCGTGGGTCGGTGAGTTCTCAAACCTGGACGGCCTACACTAAGGTGTGGCGGGAGTGGTTTCTGCTTCTTCAAGAAATGGGTGAGTTCGCCTTGGTCAATGGGGCCACGGATATGCTTCTTTACTTTATCGGACGTAACTGGTCGAAGGGTGTGTCGGTGTCAACCATGAATCGTAAGTTATCTGGCCTGGCCTTCTTGTTCAAAAATTGTTGGGTTGTAGGGATTTTACCAAGGAGTTTGTGGTGCGTCAGGTGGTGAAGGGCCTCCGCAGGGGCTGCCGTCGGTCGGACGACCGTCGTCCGGTCACCTTCTCTTTGTTAAAGACGATTTTGGATCAACTTCCTCTCTGCTGTTCGTCTTCCTTTGAAATCTCTCTTTTCAGGGTCGCGTTTCTTCTGGCGTTTTTTGGGGCATTTCGCATTAGTGAATTGGTCAGCCCGTCAAAACGGTTACAAGGGGGCATTTTTCGTAACGAGGTTAGGATTATGTCGGATTCCGTCGAACTTTTCCTTCGCCATTCTAAGACAGATCAATTTGGCAAAGGCAAGTGGGTGGTGCTCCAGAGTGTCCGGGGTTCGGGGCTTTGTCCTGTCCTGGCAGTCCAGAGTTTCACGCTGATTCGCCCTCCCTGTGACGGGTCTTTCTTGGTGCATGCCGATGGGACTCCCCTATCTAGGTTCCAATTCTCTGCCGTTTTCAGGAGTTGTTTGGCCAGGGCCGGGCTCAACCCTAAGTCTTTCTCTTCCCATTCGTTTCGGATTGGTGCCGCCACTGAGGCTTCCAGTTGGGGCCTTGAGGAAGCTCTTGTTACGCGTATTGGGAGATGGGAATCTAACAGGTACCGTTTGTACATCCGTCCGCATTTAGTTTAGGCTGTGTCCAGCACAGGGTTGGTTTATAGTCGGTGTTAAGTCGGTTGTTTACATTTGTTCTTTGTTTTAGTCTGCCATTTGATTGGGCGTCTGACAGTTGTGCTGTTTGTTTTCTTTAGGTCTCGTCTGGATCCTTGGTCATTCCTACGTGGCATGGGGGGCCCGCCGTGCGGATGTATTATCCAACCTGGTGTGGTCTATTATTGGGTATGGGTATTTATAATGGGATAGGGCTGTAGCAAGCCATGTTAAGAATATAGCTTATGTCTTACCCTGTCATGAACTATTAACAAAAATGTATCTTATTTGTGTACCACTCAGATGTAGATCATCAAATAATTTCTGAATTGGTGCTGACACTGTCCTTCATTCTGGAGTGTGGCTACTTTTGTTCTCCATGATCCCTGTGTGTTTTTTTGCAGTGTCTACTTTACAACACACACAAGGGCCATAGGGAACAAAAGTAGCCACCCTCCAGAAGGAAGGGCAGTGTCAGCACAAATTCAGAGATGATTTGAGGATCTACAGCTGAGTAATACACAAATAAGGCAGAGTACTGTTATTAGTTAAGGTACTTTAATGTAAAAGATTTATCTCCTGAGTTTAGTGTCACTTTCATTTAGATTCTGACAATCTTAAACTCAAAAGCAATGAACGTATTTCCAGCAAAACTTTAAATTCCAAAATACTGGAAACAATTAAATGTGCCGACGATTATTGAATGGATATATGAAATAGAATATTTTGAAGCAAATAAAAAGAAAAACTTTAAATTTAACTTATGGGCTAATTTGTTCAAGTTTAGCAACTCTAATATATTTAAGACTATATCTAGGCACTAGTGATGAGCCGAACACCCCCGTGTTCGGTTCGTATTTGAACGGCCGAAAAGTTTGAATACGAACTCGAACTCAATGCAAGTCAACGGGGGTCTAACGTTCGAAAATGAATGTCCCCTTTAAGAGGGCTTATATGCAAGTTATTGGCCATAAATGGTGTATAGGGGTCCGGGTACTGCACTAGGGGACAGGAATCAATGCCAAAAAGAAAATAGAAAAAACGTTTTTAAAGTAGCAGTGATTTTAACATCACTTAAAGGGTAAAAAAAATGAAAAATTATTTCAAATATCATGCCTGGGGGGTCCCCTTAACCTGCCTGTGAAGTGGCGGATCTGTAGGATGTATAGAACCTGCTGCAGCAAAACTAACATTTGAAAAGTTGGTGCCTAGTAGGGATGAGCCAAGTAAAACTAGCGCCCCACCTCCCTCCCACACCAGGCCACATGCCCTCGTCACTGGGAGGGTGTCCTCGTGCCGATGGGGACAAGGGCCTCGTCCCCACAACCCTGACCCGGTGGTTGTGGGGGTCTGCGGGCAAGGGTGCTTATTTGCATCGGGGTACCCCTTTAATTAAGGGGGCACCCAGATGCTGCCCTTCTCCCTTGTGAATGAGTATGGGGTAATTGTACCCCTACCCATTCACTAAAGGGTTAAATCAAATAGTTATTAAAAAGCCCAGACTTTTGCTAAAATCCTTTATTTGAAAAAAAAAAACAAAAATTGATCCACCGTCGTAATCCATGGTCATTCATGGCGTCCAGCGTTGTCCACGACGGTGAAATAAAAAAAAAAGCAATAAAAAAATAGAGAAATAATAAAATAAAACAAACCCGCCGACCACCGTCCGCTCCCGCCGCATAATGGCATTTTGACAAATGCCGGCAAAACATACACAATTGGGTGGAGCTAGCGTTGACAGTTAGCTCCGCCCAATTGTGTACTTTACAGAGTCATCATGACTTTGCCCAATCATGGCTCTAATTCAATACTGAGCCCTGATTGGGCAAAGTCTTGCACCTGACCTGTGGTGAGGTGCAAGACTTTAACCAATCAGAGCTTCGGAGGGCATTTTGTCTTATGGAATGTCCGCGGTCGAACAAATCGCGAACATCCCATAAAGTTCGGCGAACGCTCGAACTGCCGATGTTCGATTCGAACTCATGTTCGAATCGAACACTCGGCTCATCCCTACTAGGGACTAACTTTTCAATTTGAACTTTCTGGGAGAGACACAAGGCAATTAGTGACACTAAAATCAGGAATAACATTTTTAAAATGCATCCCAGTACCTTTTAACCAGTAAGAAAAATGTATTTTATTTGTGTATCACTAGGCTGGAGATTTTCAAATCATCTATGAATTAATGCTGACACTGTCCTTCCTACATGAGGGTTGTAATTACCCTGTCTGACAGACCTTTCTTTAACAGCAGGTCCCTCTCAGAAACCAGGCTGTTAGTCTTAAATAGTCCAGGAGTGGATGGAACGCCGATCCCTGCCGAAGCAGATCCTCCTTTAGTGGGAGCGTCCAAGGCGGTTTGATGCTCAACCTTAGGAGAGGCCCAAACCACGGCCTTTTTGGCTAAAAAGGGGCAATCAGGATGAGCAAAGCCTTGTCCTCCAAAACTTTCTTGATGACTCCTGGAATCAACTTGATTGGGGGAAAAGCATAAAGCAGCTGGGGCCCCCAGGGGTGTATTAACGCATCCACCCCTAAGGTCCCTTCTTCCCAGACTAGCGAAAAAAACTGACTCACTTTCTTGTTGTTTTTCAAAAAGATCCACTTGTGGCATCCCCCACCTTTCCGTGACCATATGGAAAGTCTGATTGTTCAATTCCCAATCTGACTGTAGAAATCTTCTTCTGCTCAGTGCGTCTGGCAGGACATTTAAACTGCCCTGCACATGTTTTGCCGATATGGACAATAGATTGTTCTCTGCCCAGAGCAGAATGTCCTCCGCCAGTGACAGGAGGGTATGAGATCTTGTGCCCCCCTGCTTGTTTATATATGCCACTGCTGTGGCGTTGTTCGACGAAATCCTCACATGTTTGTTTGTGACATGGGAAGCGAACCCCAGTAGTGCACATTCTATCGCCTTCAGTTCCCTCATATTTGAGGATTTACAACTCCATCGTCTGTCCCGAGAACCCTGGAGCATGTTCTGTTGAAGATGTGCCCCCCATCCCCACGCACTCGCATCTGTCGTGATTTGCACTGGTTCTGGTTGTTTCCACAACCTCCCCCCTGAGAGGCGCCTCTCTGGGCAGAGCTATTACTTTGTCTAATGATCTCAGTTGACCATCCCACTCTGCCAAAAGAAAATTCGGGAGGGGTCTGGAGTGCACCTGAGCCCAGGTTACTGCCAGGATGGCTGTTGTCATGAGTCCCGAGAGTCTCATGATTCGCCTGATAGATGCCTCTGCCGTTTCTTTGTGTTTATTTGATTCCTATTCAAGAGAATTACTTTATATATAGTCAATATAGGCACAGAGGTAAAAAATTTTAACATTTTCTAATGGTGGTGTACCTCGTGATTTTTTTCATGAAAAAAGTGTGCCTTTGCACAAAAAAGGTTGAAAAACACTGGTGTAGATGATTCGCGCCTCTGTTATCAGTTTTTCCACTTTCTCATCTGTGAGCAACATGCACTCTGCTTCCGTGTGTACCTGGTAACCCAAAAATACCACCTTCTGTGATGGCAGCAATGGAGATTTTTCTGTATTTATGAGCCAGCTCAGGTTTTGAAGGTGGGTCATGGCCAAAGCGAAGTTTACCCTGAGTGTCTCCTGGCCGCTTGCAAAAAATAGTAGGTCATCCAGGTAAGGGATGACCCCTATCCCCTTTAGCCTGAGAGGGGCTAAAGCCTCCGCTAGGACCTTCGTAAACACCCTTGGGGCCGAGGATAGGCCGAATGGCAGTGCCTTGTACTGGAAGTGTAACGTTTCTCTTGGCCCTTTTATCGCAAATCTCAGCAATCTCTGGGCTTCCTCTGCCATTGGTATATGTAGGTATGCGTCTCTTAAGTCCACTGTGGCCAGAAACATACCTGGGAGTAACAATTCCCTTATTGTGTAGATCGACTCCATGCGGAACTTCTTGTAGCGCATGACCTTGTTCAGGGGTTTCAGGTTCAGTATAACCCTGAACTTCCCTGACGGTTTCTTCCTGAGAAATACATGTGAGTAAAACCCCCTTTTTTCGCTTGTGACTGGCACAGAACAAATTACTTCTTGGTCTAGAAGGTTTTGCACTGCTGATGTCATTTCCCTGGATTTGATTGGATCCCGAGAAAGACAAGTTATCAAAAAGCTGGAGGTTGGGGGGGGGGGGGATAAAAAATAAAATTGCTTTTCCCTTCTTATTCTCCCAATTTCTACCTTTGAATTGTCTGTCTTTATGCGGAATACCTCTTTTGCTCGGCTGATAACGCTGATGTCTGAAAACCTTTTTTCCCTGTTTTTTGGGTAGGGGAAACCCTTTTTTCCTATCTGCCAAGTACTGTTTCCAGTTCCTGACCGAACAAGAGGTTACCCCCAAACGGAATTCCGCAGAGCTTGGTTTTTGATGCCACATCTCCCAGCCAAGTCTTCAACCATAGAGCTCTTCTGCTTGAATTGATAAGGGCCATAGTACAGGCCGAAACCTTTACCGCTTCCATAGAAGCATTTGTTATAAAGGCCACAGCCTTTTCTAGTACGCGCAGAGAACCACAATCGTGTCTCTGTCTGTCCCTGTATTCAGGTGTTCTTTCAGTTGTGACAGCCAGACATCCAGTGTTCTGGCCATACAAGTGACAGCCACCGCTTGCTTGAACCCAACCCCAGCAGCTTTCCAAGCTCTCCTGAGCAGGGTTTCAGCCTTCTTATCCATGGGGTCTTTCAGGAGTCCCATATCTTCAAAGGACAGATCCGTGTTCTTTGAAAATTTGGCCAAGGAGGCATCCACTTTTGGACACTTTTCCCACCCCTCACAGTCTTCCCCCTTAAAGGGGAATCTCCTTTTAAGTTTGGAAGAAAATAATACTTTCCTTTCTGGATCATTCCATTCCGTCTTCACCACCTCCTTGATAGTCTGGTGTACTGGGAACGTGCGTCCCTTTTTGGGCTGCAGCCCTTTATACTGTCTGTCATGTATACTGTAGACAGCTCCCATTGCTCTACTGATATACCCAACATATCCCATACTGATTTGAAAAGCTCGTTGGTCTTGTGAGCAGAGAACAAATAACCTCCTTGAGAAGGTTCCATTTCTTCACCTGACTCCAAACAAGCTTCTTCTTCAGAGTCAGTAGAAGAATCCGACACGGTTGCAGCATTTATGCTGCTTGGGCGCGAAGCCATCTGAAGCCTTGAACATGAAGGCACTGCCACCGTATGGCTAACAGTCATATCCGCTTCCTGTATCACCGTGCGGAATGACTGAAAAGTTGACATAATTTCTTCTCGCATGGAATCCATCAGATTTTTAAACATGCTGGAAGATTCATCCTTAACCAGTTTTCCAATACAAGACTGGCATAGGGGTTTTTTGGAGGTGGAGGAATACTTCACATTGCATTGTGCACATTTCCTATTGTTTGATCGATTTGTTGCAGCCGTTTTCTGCAAAACAAAATGACCAAGCTATGTTAAAAAAAACAGCAATCTTCCATTGTGTGTCAACCCCATTTCTCATGCCCCCAAACACTGAGAAATAATCGGTAAACGAATGGGGAACTCCCCTTCTCTTACCTTAGAGCTGCCGGCACCAGCTGGGCCCACTGGCCCCTCAGACTTCAGCTCCTGTGCAACGCCATTGGTGCCCCCCCCCCTTGCGTGTGTGGGCACCGCAAGGGCCTTGTGACCCACTGCTTCAGCTGTGTTGGCCATCTGTAGCGTGGACCGAGCGGTTGCCGAGGCCTAGAAGCTCCGGGTCCTTTGACCCTCGCCCCCGGAAGTGACGTCAGACGCTCTGCAGACCCGGCCGAAAAAATGCGCGAAAAAGCGTCACTTCCACCCTTACGAATCGTCCGCCGGAATATAGTTCCCCTGTCTCCACGAGTGTCGCCATATCAGCGGCTCCCAGCCCAGTCACTGGCCATTCCTGCAACAAAAACCTGGACCAGGTCCCTTGGAGACTGGAGGGAATGTCTTGTAACTGCCGCCGGAGCGGCTGTAGGAGACTCAGAGGCTGCACCATTGCAAGTAAGAGGGAAAAGATGACCATACACAGGCAAATCTGAAGCAGAGGTTTTTGCACTAGGGGGACTCCCTAGTGGGGGTCCACAACACCAAAAGGCTTAGTTGCCATGCATACACTTATGCAGGAAACTATAGGCATTTAAAACTTGTTTTTGGACAGTTGGGGCTGTGCTGGAAGCCCCCCGTCATGGATACCCCAGGTCCACTGACCCTCTGCTGTACTCCATGCCGGGGGAAGCCAATGCTCACTAGCACGTAGGCCTAGGAAAAATAACGTTACGATGTCCTGCTCGGCCGGAGGAAACACAAAATAACTGAAGTGTGCTAGGCTGGTACTCTTTTTATTTTAGGTGTGGGTGATGTGTTTCCTGTTTCCGGTGGGAGGAGCCTATCTCTCTGATGCTGTCCTGGAAGGTGACTAGAGAAAGTGTGATTTCTGTAATGTTCAGTTGTGGTGAGATGGCAATAATCCCAATAAGAGTTGGCAGACAGTTGACTCCAGGGGCGGACTGACCATTCGGGCAGTCAGGCATGGACCGAGGGCCAACGGCCATCAGGGGGCCCGTCACCGACCGTCCCCTCGCCGCTGCCTCTCTGCCATCTGTGCCCGGTAAGCCCGCACGCATCAGATGCGGCTCTGTAATCGCCGGCTGCTCGCTCCTCAAGGGGGTCCTCGGCAGGCCCCCAGCAGGCATAGAAGATACGCTATTAGCGTAGTGGGGAAGCCGGCTGCATATTTTGCCTAGCTCTCGCTACGCGTATCTTTTTAGAAGCTGCACACATTGCCCGGTTTAAGTAGTAACCAGCATGCTCTGTTGCAGCTTCTGACAGCGTGGGAGACGGGAGGCTGCGTTTGTCGGTGGATCTAGGGATCCACCGACGTTTGCGGCGATATGTAACATATATATGCGTGTGTATGTGGGGGGCGGGGACTTAAAAATGTTTTTTCTTTTTACATTTTTTTTATGATTCTTTAATTTTTGTATTACTTTTTTTTTTTTACAAACAACTTTATTGTTATTACATGGGGGCTAAGAAGCCCCCTATGTGATAGCCAATTTACATGACAGGTCCTCTTTATGGAGACATCAGGGGTCTCCAAGACCCCTAATGTCACCTAGGGACCCCCTGTAGCTGGAGAGTGACACCAAATGCAGGAAGTGATATAATATACATCGCTTCGTGCATTCGGGGACTGAGAGGAGATCAAAGGCTACCTCCTTCACGCTCGCCGTTGCCAGACCTGCCTGCCCGCATCCACACGCCGAACCTTCTCCCCGCCTCACGCTCGCCACTGCCAGACCCACCCGCATCCCCGCTCCACACGCTGCACCTCCTCCCCGCCTCACGCTCACTGCCCACATCCACGATTGGCGCGGGGAAAAGAAGAAGTAAGGAGGAGCAGGCGTGGGGGGATGACAGCTGCCGATATTATACATAGCAATGTACCATCAGCTATAGAGGATGACAAATCCTAGCAATACGTTATACACTAGGGGGAATTTATCAAAACTGGAGCAAAATCTGGAGTCGTTGCCTATGGCAACCAACCAGCTTCTCTCTTTAGTTTGTTCAGTTAAGGTTTGAAAATGACAGAAAGAAGCTGATTGGTTGCCATGCACAGCTGCTCCAGATTTTGTCTGCTCCAGTTTTGATAAATTCCCCTCAATGTATGTATAATGTATTCCTATATAGCTGGTGGTATTCTGCATTGCTGTATAATGTATTGGTGGGATTCATAGTCCTCTATAGCTGTTGGTATTCTTCATTGCTGTACAATGTATTTCTGAGATTTATAGTCCTCTAGCTGGTGGTATTATTCTACATTGTTGTTGTGCTGAGATTTGTAGTCCCTCTACAGCTTGGAGTTAGTGGCAGAACTACCAGCGTCGCAGCAGTCGTACACACGCACAGCACTGACGAGGCATCCCTCCACTACCAGTGTGCTTTAATTTTCCTGAAGCGATAAATTTCTCTGCCACGTCTATTTCAGGTGCGCATGTCATAAGGAAAGGGGGTCATGAAAACAGCTGATTCGGATGACTCGGCCCCACTGGAAGTGACACAGTCGAGAAAATGTATAGGATCGAGAAAAATTATAGAACACTGACTTTGACACTGTCCGGCCCCTCCCACTAACCTACCACAGCTCACTGCCCAGAAGCATGAACAGCCAGCGGCAGTCTACAGTGGGTGAGAGTGACATGGAGCGGAGTGAAAAGGGAGCAGCAGCATATGCAAGGCTCCCACTATGGGAATATGACAGCCACCAGGAGCATGCATGTGCTTTATTTACTCCTACCGGGTTCCAGGAGTTTATGGCGGTTGGTCCAGGGTCCTGCTGGCAGTTGAGCCGTCGGTTTTTTGGTGGTTGGTCCAGGGTCCTGCTGGCAGTTGAGCCCCGTGCTGACCCCTATAAAAGAGAGGCACAGTTAGGGAGCTGTCAGTTGGGAACGGATCATACTGCAGCAATTTACACCCTCCCCCCTCCCTTTTGTTTTTTTTGTTTTTGTTTTTTTTGTCACTGCCTTTAGGATCCCGAGTTGTGGTGACTGGGATTTCATCGTTTTGGTTATATGCGGTTTTGTCTGTATCACACTGTGATGTCCGTCTCATGGTAGATGGAGGTTTTAATTTATATTGGTTGGCTCGAGTTGTGGTGACTGAGCCAGTTTAAGTGTTTTAAGGTATGATTTAAGTTATGTTTAAAGTGTTATGTAAATAAAGGCCGTGGCCAATTTAATTCCAATTATACTGTAGTGTGTTTATTTATGAATTATTGATTATTTACGTATATATGTAAGTGTTTTAAGTGTGCTGTCTATGGTCCCATAAGGCTAGAACCAGTTAGGGAGCCCAGTGGGAGGAGAGCACCATCCCCCAGCCAGTCGTCCCTTTCATGGACTTACTAGTGACTCCTCACATCACCCGACCGTTCACACTACCGTTACATGGATGGCAAAAGTGGCAGGCGGGGGGAAGAGGCAGAGCGGGAGGGGGGCCAAGTTGCTGCACCATGGGCCTCTGGGTTGTACTTGCCCCTTTGCTAAAAGTTGCCAGTAAGTCCATGCTGTATTCCTCACCTACCGGGCACCAATAGCTGATTTAATTTTGGATTGCATCGGTGCTCGCCGGTTGCGGTATTCAGGATTGTGGTCGGCGTTGGACTACATGTCACAACCGCGGGGCGCAGATGCCATCCGCATTTCAGCTCTCTGCTCCCGGCGGTTGCAACGTGCAATGAAAATATTAGTGCCCCCCCAGATTTGACTGTAGTATCTTATGTGCCCCCCATATATTGTTCCTCGAGTCGCCACTAAATGAAAGGCAGCTGTGTGCGCCATCTCTTTGCTGTTTTCGGCAGAGCCGCAGCCAAACTAGTAGATGCGGCTGTGTTAAAGTGGCAGGGGCAGTGTCCCCTGCCTCCAACAGACACTACTGTCGCCGCTTTAATACAGCTGCACCCACCTGCTAAAGGAGAGCACGTGTGCTGGCATGGAAGGAGCTGCCCATTAACTTGTGTGTGTGGATTACATCCCACAGGGATCAGACTGTGTGTGATAGCTGATCCCAGAGATGTCGCTGTGTATGTGTCATTCTAACTGCCCAATCTGCCGTGTATTGGTTTGCGGCCCGAGTTCTGCCATGTATTGGTTCTGGTCTGAAGTGTGATGTGTATTGGTTCCGATCTGAGGTCTGCCATGCATTCTGCCAATTAGCTCACTTTCAAATTGCCTATATTGGTCTAGATTTTTTAATCCTCCCACCAGTTCCCTGGCAATTCATCTCTTAGTGAATTGGCCCACTATTTATAAAATAATGTGGAGAAAAAATTTCTGTGACACAAGAATGTCTATGCAGGTGGGGCGTGTGGGAGGGACTTGTATATGGGCGGGGCACAAGGGGGCCCCATAATCTTGTATTGCCCGGGGGCCCCATGTGTTGTCAGTCCGCCCCTGGTTGACTCAATCATTTATGACACCTTGAAGATCACTGTAATGTTTAATCCTAACTTAACAGATCTTTACAACATTGGTAGGTCAAAACATCATCATGTGATCCACTAGCAAAGGACATGTGGCTCAAATGCAGACTGGAACATAATGAAGAAGGGTGGAGCTATCTACCAGTGACGTGCCATGCCTTCTGTGCTGAGTGAGGCATTCCTCAGCCTGGCCCCCCAGCCAGCCGAAGCTCCACCCCATCCTGTTGAAGCCCCGCCCCAGCTCGGTAACCAAGCTATGTGGGGAGGAGGAGGGAGGAAACAGGGAGGAGCCTCCCTGTCCCTTACTTGCTCGTCACTAATGAGGCATCGAGATCAATGTCCTCACTGTTTTATTTTAATTTTTTTTGATTGGACAGCTTGGACCAATGGCGCTTTGCCATTGGTTCAAATCATCCACAGATCTCACACCTCTAACACAGATTAGAGGCTGTGACAGCTCTTGCCTCACCATGTTAGGTTACACAAGCAGTGGGGAAGCCCGCTGCCGTGTAACCTAACTAGCTGTCAAAAGCCAGATGCAGTGCCGCCTGTAATTAACAGGCAACGCTCCATCCATGACGGGTTACACAGCGGGGAGGCTTCCCCTGCTGTGTAACCTGTAACAAGCTGCTCTGAATGGAGAAAAAGCTGTCAGCTTCAGACTTGAAGCTGAAACCTTTTTTCTTAATAATACTAGGTGAGGCTCTGCTTCACCTGCCTCCCCTGACCGCACGTCCCTGCTATCTACACAGAGGAAAACTGAACTATGGGGAGGGATGGAGACAAATACAAGCGCCAAATAAAGCAAATACTATTTAAATGCCTATCACAATGCATGTGTAACATGACAGGGGCTAATGCTGTCCTAGACAACTGTCCTAGATGGGACTTCATCTCACTTTAGGGAAGTTTCCTCTCATTTCCTGTTGGTCTCCAGAACAGGAAGTCAAATCTCCCCAGCAGTACACAGACAGCAAAAATAACCTAATAGTAGTTATAAAGCTACTCTATCTAGTAGCTATACATACACTTTAAATAGCAAGTACACTGTATCACTTTTTTCTTCTCCTGCATGCTGACACTTAAACACTGGGGGCTTAAAGGAGAACTATGGGGTCAGGGCTTTTCCCCATAGTTTTCCTTTGGGTAACGGGAGGACACAAACTAGCGTCCTCCCGTTACCCTAAGCTCAGTATACCGTGAGCTACAGCTCGCGGTATACTGAGACGCCGCAGCCGGAGCGGATCCCGACATCGATGTAGAGATCCGCCCAGCTGCGTGAGTGACAGCTGGCTCTGCCTATCTAGAGGCAGAGCCAGCTGTACCCGCCCCCTCCCCCGTCCGATCTGCCAGTCAGCGCTGGCGGAGCGGGGAGGGGGGAATCCAGATCGAGAGGTGAGCGAACGCCAGTATGTGTTCGCTCACCTCCCGATCTACTGAGCCGACCTGTGACAGTCTCATTGTCACAGGTCGGCTAGAACTATGAGGTGAGTGAAAAGCACTCACCTCATAGTTCTCCTTTAACAATTCAGTGAGTTATATCAGAGTGAATTAGCCAAGTCAGATCTGGAAAAGCCTTTAATGCTCTGTAGAAAAATTATTTTTGGCACTCTGCAAGAAAATTAGCAATTCTTAACATCTTTTTTAGCACTAGAATACTGTGCTGTGTCCACTACTTTTACCATACATTTCCCTTCTGCACTAATAATTTTTCTGAAAATGCGGAAATGCCCAGCAAATCAAATCAAAGTTGTTAGGATTTTACTACTTTGATAAACGTGTCCCATTCATTCTATGTATACAATATGAATGACATAAGCAGAAGAATCACCTTGGCGACTTTCTCAATTAAATACTTGTATTTTTAACAGTTTCTCTATACAGTGTGAGAAAATTGGACCCCAGGATGCCACTGGTGCACCTGGTTATATAGTTTTTGTAATGAAGTATACAGCACATATTATAGCCGAACTCATATCTAATGTGTTCTCTGTTTATATTCTAAATCACTTTACCCTCTACAGTAACCTTTAGTCCCTCGGGCTCTATTAAAGTAGGTTAATTAAGGGACAGCCTCATTTCGAAACGAGAAGCGTGTTAACCAATACAAAATATCCTATTGCAATTTGTCTGCAACTCCTTCATATCTAAAGGCATAACTTCCTGCAGCATGTCAGTACTTAGTTTAAAAATTGCACATGCTTAGAAAATCCCTATTACAGGCAAATGGCAAACCTCACTATTTATCTTATTACGGCTTAATGACAGAACATGCTTGTTATTTGTTCATAATGGTCGAATAACTCCAGATGTCTGCCTGTATGAATTACTTTATTGATATATGTTTTTTTCCAAAATATGCACACTAGAGCTTATTCCTGAGTGTATTCTTCCTACTTTGTCTTATATGCAGGATGTCTGGAGAGGAAGTTCAGTAATTACTGCAATAACGGTGGTAGGTAATGTCTAGGTTACTTTAATATTCACTAGGAAGTCCTAAAAAAATCTAATACCTGAAATTCTTTTATGCTTACTGCTTCTAGAAGTGATAAATGCATATTGCAGCTTGTTTCCTTTTATATAAAAGCTTACTTTTTCCTATATATTTTACTGTTTTTAGTTTTTTATGTAAATATTTCTGCTATTGCTATTTATTTTTAATTAGAAGCAACATCCTAAACACAGAAATTATTTATATTGTATTTTTTTGTATATACGCTAGAATACGTATAAACAGGAAACTGGTATTATTGACAGCAGAACTTAATGTGTATTTCCACTTTTGCAGACAAATTTGGATAACACCCATTTTAAATGTGTTACATGTTCCCATTTACATAGCATAAGCTAAATAAATATTTTAAACATTCTTTCAGTCTAAATTGCTTTGTTTTGGGTTATGGTTATTACTTCTTAAGACTTAAACTTTCCACTTGCTACTCCTTCACTGTAATGTTGAGAGGGACTGTGAGGGGTTAAAGGATTACAACTCTGGCTAGTCCATTGTATGTTAATGAGAGAAACCAATCCTCAAATTTCAGTCCCAAGTCTTTCTATAAGGACAAATCACTGTGACGGTGCTGAGAAAACCTGGAATCAACCATGTTGCCTGCTTAAAACAAAACCTTTAAAAGGTAAGATTTTTAAAATTATGTTTCATTATGCTGTGTAAATAGGAACACATAGCAAACATATAGGGTTCTATTCACTAAGCTGCCGAAGGATCTAGCCGTAGCTTCGGCTGATCCTTCAGCTAGCTTCGGCCCCAGGACCCCTTCAGATCAGGCCGAGCGGAAGGCATATGCTTCGGCTCGACTGAGCCGAGGTGAAAGCTGAAGCTGGCCGAAAGGCCGGCCATTGGCCGTCCGACTGCCTGGTGGGCGGAGCCAGCCATCATCTCACAGCTGGCTCCGGCCACTTGTACAGACAGATCAGCGTCCTTGGTTACCAGGTAACCAGGGGCGCTGATCTCCAGACAGCCCAACTCTCCCAGACGCTCCGGGAGTCTCCCACTATTAGATAGTGGCTCCCAGCCGCCCGGGAGAGAAACACTTTCCCCGGGAAAGTTTTACTCTGCTCGAGTAAACCTTTCCCTGCTCTGTTGTTTTTTTTTTCTTCTGACGTCGGAGCCGCTGGCTGCCATCAGAATAAAAAAAAAACAGCATAGGAATGCATAGCTACATTCCTGTTGGCTATTTCAATTTGCAATAGCCAATAGCAAACTAGCTAATGCACCCGCCCACTGCTGCTGTCAATCAGCAGAGGGGACCTGAAGTTCTCCATCAGGTCCCTTTTAGTGATTGACAGCAGCAGAGGGCGGGTGCAGTGGCTAGTTTGCTATTGGCTATTGCAAAGTGAAATAGCCAATAGGAATCTAGCTATGCATTCCTATATATTAAACAGTTGGGGCGGAGCTAGCTGTCGCTGCTAGCTCCGCCCAATCGTTTTCCATTTTGTTTTCTACTTTTTAAACAATTTTTCTATTCTGCTCGGTACCACAGAGGCGGCATTCGGCTATTCACTCACTGCTGTTCGGCATCTATGAGAATAGGCCGAACAGCAGCGAGTAGCCTGCCGGAGGTTCGGCTTAGCCGATCCAGATGTTGGATCGGCTGAGTCGAACTCCTTCTGCACTTCGGGTCGGCCGAACATGCTGAGCATGTTTGGCCGACCCGAAGCCACACGAAGCAAGCCGATGTACGGCTGATTTCAGCCGATATATGGCTGAAATCAGCCGTACAAGCCTGAAGTGAATAGCTGAACAGAGTTCGACTCACTTCACTTCGGGTCGGGTATTCACTCGGCTGCCTACGGCAGCTTAGTGAATAGACCCCATATTTCCATGTCTATATCATAACATATAACATATATTTATATGTCTCTTATCTATAGAGGGGTTTCTTTAAATTTGAGTGCAAAAGTGGAAATACCCTTTAAGAGACAATAGCACCTCGCCCATGCAGGGCAATGTGACATTGAGGCTGATTTACTAAAGGAGTTAGAAATTGTTTGAATATTCACTTCAACTATCCATCATGTAAAAACAAATTCCTTTTCACTTTGAATACACATACACGGTTGATATTTGCAGGAATTTATGTGCAGGTATGCACTGCATGGCCGTTGGACTATGGCCAGCAGGCTTAGAAGTGCCAACACAGAAGCAACAAACAAATTTAATTCTGATTGCTATCTTTCAGTAATCAACTTTGCCAACCTTTTTGTACTTATTATTGAGGGCTTTTTTTTCTTTTATTTTCTAGTTGACTTGCAATCATTGGTCACTTTTAGCTGCTTTCCCATCCATGGAAAACCTTTTGTTGCTCCATTGATTCCCTTAAAAATAAAAGGGCTTTGTTTCAGGGGTTAGTACTGATTGTGGGGTTTTCATGTATTTTCATGTATTTTGCAAGTATATATTTTTTTTTATTTTATGTTAACAGGTTTTTCTTTTGGGTTAAACTGCTTTTTTTGGTACAAAGTTATGGTACAAATATGTTATATTAGTAGGGCCTTTTTCTAAGTTTGGGGCGCTCATAGCAGAGTTTTCTTTCATTAGCAGCACACCTCTGCAACTTTTAAAAAGAAAAAAAAAGGAAAAAGTGCAAGAATAGTTTGCACCTAAACCATCTCACATTATATCACTCACATTCACCACCCCCTCTATTCCCATAGATAAAATAAAAGTCAAGGCATACATCAGTCAGGCCTGTTATACATAAATACACCTAACCTGTCCTTCAGCTAGTAAATTCTACACTGCTGTATCCTCTGCGATATCTTAATTCTTGCAGAAAAACCCCAGCCTGTGATCTTTGTCACTAATGATATTAAATCTAGCCATGCTCATTAAAATTGCCCTTCTGCTGGCCAGTTTAACACTACAATATCAACTGGCAGTAAAACACCTGCTTATAATCTTCGTCTTTAGTAGATTTTGGCTTATTATCCCTGATTAAAATTGTCCTACTGGCCAATTCTACACTGCTGTATCCTCTTCAGTAAAGATGAACTCCAGGATTTACCCCTATAGACCCCTATATCTCAAAAAAAAAAAAAAAGAGAGAAAATGTGGATCTACAAATTAAATAAAATGGTACCACATGGTCTAAATAATGAGTGTAACTTACAAGTGTTTCTGTAAAGGCTTCCCATTTGGAACAAAGGGGAACATCTTAGGGATAGAAAAAAATAAAGACAGCATTTTACTAAATACCATAATGGGTTAACAAATGGCATAAAAATCAAGGGAATCTATGTACTTAATCTACCAGCACGTAGAGGGGATTATAATACCGTACTTCTCCAAAAAGAGAAAATGTGGATCTACAAATTAAATACAATGGTATCACATGGTGTAAATAATGAGTGTAACTTACAAGTGTTTCTGTAAAGGCTTCCCCTTTGGAACAAAGTAAAAAGTACAAAAATTCATCCCTTCTGCGTTCTGATAAGATCCACCGTCTATTAAATAACTAATAACACTGAGAAATCCCTGTTAAAAGTCAAAACAAATAAAGAAAAAACATAACCAATGGTCCACTAGAAATAAACAAATATAAGTTGTACAAAGGTTTTTTCCAAAATGGGCAACCACTGCGATTTTGCGGTGTCTATATCCTAAAAATATAATAATATACCATAGACTTGCTGTTTGCCTATTATTTATACTTGCTAATTGAGATATCTAATTGAGATATCTGCTTCCTCAATCACCCTTTCATTGTTTAATTGTTTTACTTCACTGTATGAATGTATTACCACTCGGTTCATTTCAGCATTTTAGGGGTTAAAAAACCTTGATCATGTGAGGACTCCATGAGGACGCCCCATGCCAGATTCTGACGTGCCCTGGGAAAGTAGGCGGGGCGAAACGTGTCATGGTAGTGGACGCTTAGCTGAGACCTCACCTTTATGTCATGTAGCAAAACTCCGGTGCGAGAACTTTGACAGCGCCAACTGTGATCACACAGGAAGGAACTTACTATTGAAAACTGCTTAATGCAACATAAGAGAAAACTCCACAGTATATCGGAACTCTAAAGTGAAAAAGGAAAGACATCTCCTTACTACCTTGCTAATCAAAGGCCACTTAGAGCGGAATGATGCGGATTAACCTAGAAGTCCAGAGAAGTCGGCTCCCAAAAGCAAACATATGTGAGTACTCCCATATTGGAATCATCCACTATATTTTTGGAGATTTCCCTGTGTGAGATCATATGCCAGGAGACACCCAGTTGCTAATGTACGGGACTGTGTTCTGACCCAGGTAGTTAAACCCGGATGGGAACATCTATGACTTTACACATTGTATTATACCGCAGCTTGCATACAAAAGGAATTACTTGTCACCAATTGCAATGATTCACTGGGATACACAGAATTCAATATCCCTCAGTGGGACCCACTGGATTGTAGCAGTAATTCCCATCAATTCATGCCAGAAACATTTAGTGGAATTATCCACCATGTATCTACCACAGTGGTGATCGCAACATTGTTTTCAAGTGCTGTCAGCTCAACATTCAACATTGAGAGCTGCACCGGCCTAAATACCCATATTGATCAGCTTGTCCGTGAATGTGTGCATGAAGTGAGTTTGTTATTGGTTGGATTAACCATTTTGTAACTGGGTTTCAGGTGGTGGTTTGTTGGTCTGTCATGATGACCTGTGTTTTAAACCTTGTTGAATAAAATTATATTTTTGTACCACAGCAGACACTCCGACCCTCAATAACTGTCTTTGATCTGATCTCCTTCAGATCATATCACTTTCTTTGCTACTCTTGTAAATCTGGGCCCAGCCTTGCTATGTAAAATTGTCTACGGCTGGCCAATTTTACACTGCTATGTCACCTGTGGTCTCCTAATGCTTAACCACCTGCTGTCCAGCCGTTGTAATTAAACGGCCGGACAGCGGCTTCTTGGATGCGGGTGGGCGTTTTTAAAGTCCCTTCCCGTTCAGCATCTGCCTGCCGCTAGGTGGCGCGTACAAGCGGAAAATCAGCTTGAAATGTAAACAACCAGCGATGGCTGTTTACATACAAGCGTTCAGGCGTCTTTAGAGACGCACGATCGATTGTAAAATGCGTGCAGGTGTGCGCCTCCTCCATCGCAGCCGCCGTCGCTGCCAATCCTGAGCTCCACTGTGCCCAGTGCCCTGTGCACAATGCTGTTTTAACACCTCTCTCTGGGCAGGTTAATAATACCTCATAGACTCCAATTATGCAAATGCAATCAACACCTGGTTGTGACAGATTATGTGGATTGGAGTTGACTTTCCCCATATTTATTCCCAGATAATTTTTTGTACAAGTCATTCTGAATTGAGAAAGCTGGTCCGATGTCCAGTGAGACATCTTCAAGACAGGCCGGGAACAGCAGACGCAGGCGTCTGTGTAAGGCCTACATGACAGGGCTTTGGAAAAACAAGAGGGGTCCTGCTAAGGGTTAATTTGTCCCCAGCAACAGGGGGGGTATGATAAGACACTTACCTGATTGGTCAGAGGTGCGGAGAGGAGGAGTGTAGGTGGATTCCTGAGGAAAAGAAGTTTCCAGATCCAGACAGAGTCAGCAGCGTGAAAGTAGCGTCCCACCCTCCCGCCCTAATTTTTTATTTTCCTTTTGTGTGCAGTATTTCCTTTCATTCAATATTTGCATTGTATGATTGCATTTTGTCTTGATATTCATGTCACTGCAGCCGGGCAGGGTATTGGGGTCCTTGAGGAGCAATCTATGCAGTTGCTGTTTAATTAAGGAGGGGAGCTGTCTCAGGTATGGCATCCCCTTTGTTAACGGGTCGGATCGTTAGTCATCTAGTGTCTGCTTATACTGCCAAGTCCCCGAGGCGGTGTGGTGCGGCTGGGGGCCATGTAGGCAGACACTGGTTGGTTTTTGTTGTGGGATGGCCTTCAAGGACCTCAATTCCCGTGGTCAGTTATTTTTGGAAAGATTTGTTAAATGTTTTTTTATACTTAATAAATTGGCTGCTGTGGCCACTACAATCCAATACCAGTGTCGTGTCAATTAATTAGAACGGTATGGTATAGAAGACTTATGCTGTTTCGTTAATTGACCCCTTAAAAAAAGGTAGACAATACCCTTGTCAAGAAAGATACAGCAAGTCCAGTTGCCTTGACTTATTTTTTACAAATATACCATGACTTGGATGAATGAGAACCTTCACAGAGATAGTGGATGTGGGGCTCTGCAGAGTGGGACTTATAGGAATCTGGAAGCCCCCTCTAGAATATGGGGGCCCACAGATATCTGGCTCTCCCACATACATTAATAAGTACAGAGTACTTATTAACCCAAAAATAGTCAATAGAAAAAAAAAAAACACACACATAATATTAAAAGTCCTTTATTAAAAAAAAAAAAAAACAATGTTACACAATGTAAATTCAATGTCAAAACCATATTCGGTCAATTACATCACCCAGGTTCACCGCTGGCTTGTTTACAATGTGCAACAAGCTTCCGGGTCAAGAAAATGTAATTTAATGAATGTCGGAGGTTCTAGTAGGAGGTCAAACAAGCCAAATCAGGCCATCTAGTTTGCCCAGTTGGTGAACTGTGAGCAAGCTAGGTTCAGGTCAAACTCATGGTCAACCCAAATGTGAAGTACTTTTTGCCTGATTGATACTTTGCACTATTGTATCGACTTGTATAGTAACGATTTATTAAACTAAGTAACTCAGCAAGGCAATTAAAAGGCATAACCAAAGCCCTTCCAAATGTTTTGCACACTTAGGTGTTAAAGGGTCCGTGGTTCCCATTTCAATGACCCCCCCTTCTCCCTCGGATGACCATGGTCAATGAAATTGTGATACCTTAGGTTCCCTAATCTAAAGCCCTTTATGAAAGGGGAGCCAGGTAGTTCCCAAAACTAAAGTGGGACTAATTAATTAACAGTCAACCCTCCCTCATTATTGATCTCGGGCAATGCTTAAAGGAGAATTATGGGGTGAGTGAAATACACTCTTCCCCATACTTAGAGCTGATGTGTGATTTTAACGCTATAGATCGGGAAATGGGTGATCACATACCACTGATCACTCAGTTCCTCATCCTTTCCCTGCAGAGAACAGTGACTGTCATTTACTGCTCCCCGCAGGGATTCCCCCCTCCCCTCTCCGTTCCAATAGGGCTGACTGTTGGAACGGATGGGGATGGGGTGGGCACAGCTGGCTCTGCCTCTCTAGAGCTGTCAATCAACCAGCGGGGAAGATCGGTGCATAATCTTTCAAGCATATGTCAGTCAGGGTGCCCTTGCTGACCCCTGTCCACCAAATGCACATACAATGGCACATGAGCATCAGACTGGACCACAGAGAAATGGAAGGAGGTGGCTTAGTCTTTTATAAAGGGGTCCCCATTGTGAATGAGTATGGGGTACTTATTACCCCTACTCATTCACCAAATACACTGTAAAATAGTGAATAAACACACCATTCTGTTTTGAAAAGTCCTTTATTAGTAAACAAACACACCACATATTTTAACAAGTCCTTTATTTATTGAAAAAAAGTCCTACAATGTAAATCCATCATAAATCACATCAGTCAGCGATGTAGATCCTCATCAAACACAATGCCTGCCGCTCGCCGACCCTGCAAAAGAAAAAAATCTCCAGTCACCATGTCCACACATGATGAACTCTTGCCGCAAGTGACAGCTCTGCTCCTGAAAGTAAACAAAGGGGTGGAGCAAGTTACATAATGGGGCTTGCCCCGCCCCTTTGCCTACACTCTGGAGCAGGGCTGTCATTTGCAGCAACAGTTCGACGGGTGTGGACGTGGCAGCGGGGTTTTTTTCTTTTGTTGAGTCAGCAAGAGATGGGCCTCATGATTAACGAGGATCTAGATCGCTGGACGACGCGATTGACTATGGATTTACATAGTTGTTTTTTTATTTTTTTTTAAATAAAAGGACTTATCAAAAACTGTGTGGTGTGTTTATTTACTAATAAAGGACTTTTCAAACCAGAATGGTGTGTTTATTTACTATTTTGCCATGTATTTGGTGAATGAGTAGGGGTAGCAACTACTCCTTACTCACTCACAAGGGGGGCAGGATCTTATCAAAACTGTGTGGTGTGTTGTGCCCCACAGACCCTCCTGGGCTGTGGTTTTGGGGAAAGAGGTCCTTGTCCTCATCAACATGGGGACATAGTGCTTTGCCAAGGCCACCTTCCGGAAAAGCACCCTCATCCTGTAATGATGCACTGCCCTGATTGTTCGGAAGTTGGCCATTCAGGAAGCCTGTACTCGGTATTCGTTAGCAACATGCTAACATGCCCATGTTACATGCTGTAAAACGCCCAGGTGGGAACCATGCCCATAGGCAATCATTGGTTTTCACATGTTGAGCGTTTTTACAGAGCGTAGGAACATGCTGTAAAACGCCCAGGTGTGAACCAGGCCTAATTGTGCAACAAAATTGTGAAGCTTGGCAAGTCTAGCAATAGTTTAGCAAGTCATTTTCAAACTTGCAGCTCAATTGCTTGCTATCTGGGTTACTGCAGTTAGCTGCTGGAATTCTGGCTGCCCCCCTGCATTTTGGGCGGGAGGGGGTCTGGCAGTGAATTCCAGTCAATAGCAGCGCAGCCACACACCCCCAACCACAGTGCATCGCCTGCACCAGAACGTGAATGCATGACAGCAGTGCCATGGGTATTTCTGGGCTTTGTTCACACCAACGCAGTCCATTCTGGTCCAGACAAAAAATACTGCTTGTCTCATTTTCTCTGGTCTGAAATACATGCAAATGCAATGGAAAGCAGTGGACTGCACTTGAAAGCTAAAAAAAAAATGCACCCCGGGCGCACGCAGCAAAAACACACTGCACTGCGTTTGCAGATCTGCTCTGGATTTGGCTCAGACATGGTGTGAACATAGCCTAAGGCAGGGGTAGCCAAATTCCAGCCCTCCAGCTGTGGTTGAAATACAAATCCGATGAGGCATTGCAAGATTCTCACAGACATGACTCCTGGAGAGAGATGCATCATGGGATTTATAGTTTCACCACAGCTTGAGGCCCGGAGTTTGGATCCCCTGGCCTAAGGGCTTGTTCACACCATGTCTGGACCACATCTGGACCAGAACAGTTTTTTGTCCGCACCTGAACTGCATCTCAATGTATTCCTATGGTATTTCTTGGCTCTATTCACACCAGTGCAGTCCGTTCCGGTGCGGGGAAAAAATACTGCTTGTCTGATTTTCTATGGTCTGGAATGCATGTAAATACAGCAAAGATGCATGCAAATTCACTGGACTGCACCTGAAAGACAATTTTAAGCCAAAAAAAAAACGCACCGGAGTGCAGCAAAAACGTGGCAAAAATGCCCCACACTGCATTTGCAGATCTGCTCCATGGGGTGAACATAGCCTTAGGGCCCATTCACACCAGATCATCTCCAGACCAGATTGTTTCCGGACCCAAAATGCATCCTAATGTATCCCTATGCTATTTCTGGCCTCTGTTCACACCAGCGCAGTCTGTTCTAGACCAGACCAGACCAGAACAAATACTACATGTCTCTTTTTGTCTGGTCTGGAATTCCCTGGAACTGTGGGCAGGTTCACACCATTTTTCGGACCAGATCTGGATCAGGGCCAGTTCACACCACAAAAGCTGCGTTCCACAGCGTTCGGCCTCTGGAAGGCACAGGAACGCTGGCCGGCTCCCTGTGTTCAGGGGGGGGAGGGGGCGTGGCATTGAAGTCAATGGCACTGTAGGCATTCCCCCCTGCCCGCAGTGTGATCGCCTGCATCCAGAACGCAGGCACATTAGTGTCTGTGTTTCGGTCCAGTGTGATCTGCAAAAAAAATACTGCAAGTACTATTTTTGCAGATCGCACTGGACCGGAACGCAGGTACTAATGTGACACACATTAAACCTCATTTGCCAAATAGATGCCCAATCACACAGTGCATTCAGATCTGCTTGTAGGTTGGAGACATCCTGTAAGGACTGTGTTCCACTACATAACTTGGTGTCATCTGCAAACACAGATATAGTACTTTTAATCCCCAACTCTATGTCATTTATAAATAGATTAAACAGTAAGGGGCCCAACACTGGACCTTGGGGGACACCACTTACAACAGACCATTCAGAGTATGAATCATTGATCACCACTCTCTTAATACGGTCTTTAAGCCAGTTTTCTATCCAACCTACTGACCATAACTTATACATTAGCTGCATGTGGGGAACTGTGTCAAACGCTTTTGCAAAGTCCAAGTATACTATATCCACAGTCATTCCTCTGTCCAATTTATTACTAATTTCCTCACTTTTTGTATGGGATCCCCCCTAAAATCCATACCAGACCCCTATCTAGGATAGGTGTCTGGCATGGATTCCAAAAGGGCCACGTGCCGGTTTTCCCCTTTTAGACTGCGTTGCCTCGAGATTCTACATACTGTTAATGGATGCCATGGCTAAAATAAGGTTGCAAAATTCTGATTTAGAATACTAAAAATAGTGCACATTTTTCTCACGACAGGGCATACCCAAATGCCTAAAGCAAGTCATTCCAGACCCTACAATCACAAAGCTGTATTACTTTGTAATATTACAGTGGTAATAAATGAAAGATATGTAATATGAACAATATGAATTTTATAACAAATGCTTGTATTTGCACACCAAGATGAATTATTTGACGATCTACAGTTGAATGACCCATATACATAAGGTAAAGTTTTGTTAATAGTTAAGGCATTTTTAGGATTTAACTTCTGAGTGATTAATGATTGTGAGCATCTACAGAGAAAGACTGAAGGATACTTAGCTGAAATTGGACAGAAACAGTGCTGGGTCCATGGCCCTTATTAATTGCATGCCTGCCAAAAATAGCTTATTTTTATTAGCAAATGCCTAAATAAACATGGAGGGGGATTTATTAAAAACTGGAGCAGAGCAAATCTGGAGCAGCTGTGCATGGCAACCAATTAGCTTCTAGCTTTTATTTTCAAATCTTAACTGAACAAACTGAAGAGAGAAGCTGATCGGTTGCCATGGGCAACTGCTCCAGAATTTGTCTGCTCCAGTTTTGATAAATTCCCCCCATGGTATTTTCGAAGGATAGGCAAATTTATTTTCTACCTTTCAATGAACAAGAACACTTTTGATAGTTTAATACCACTTTTTTATTCATAGACCTAAAACAGCAGGGAGATCAGATTACACACACTGTCCTCTGACTCATAGAGAAGGGATAGCTTCCCTCAGTGATTCATTTGTCTGGCTTACTCGTTTATGCACAGGGTGGCCCCAGCATGCAGAAAGTAACCCAAGCATACTTTGCAAACTAAAGGTATTTATTTAACAAAATGTGCTGGAATAGTGAATATTTATTTATTTCAGGTATTTATATAGTGCCGACAATTTATGCAGCACTTTTTATATAGTTGCACATTCACATCAGTCCCTGGCCTCAAGGAGCTCACAATCTAAATTTGGCCATACACTTTACAACCATCGCAAGACCATAGTCTTGCGATGGTTGTAAAGTAATTAAAAAAACGTACGATCTGCCCATCTTGGACAGGCAGATCGTACTTGCGATCATCGCAAGCCCGCCCCCCTGAGGGGCGGATTTCCGATGACCGCAATGCTGAACGCACAGTGTGCGCGTGCGGCATTGATCTTACGATTATGCTAAAAACCAGCCGAAAATCATACGATTGTCGGCTGGTTTTCTAGCATGCTCCTTAGACAAAAGACGTGCGACCGTACTGTAGAAACGGTCGCACATCTTCATTCACACTGCACAATCGCAAGATTTCCCACGATTCTCGTATGAGAATCGTGCACCTTAAGGACCCTATCTCACATGCATACAGGGCCAATTTATTCAGGAGCCAACTAACCTACCAGCATGTCTTTGGAGTGTGGGAGCAAACCCACGCTAACTCCTTTGCAGATAGTGACCTGGCCAGGAATCGAACCAGGGACCCCCAGTGCTGCAAGGCAGTAGCGCTAACCATTAACGATAACGATATTAACGATAACCTTCAGCACTGGCTACTAGATATTGTGTGCCAGCTCTCGAGCTATCAGATAGGGTATTTCACTCAAGTGTACATGATGTAATCAATGGACCAAACCTTTCTGGGACACACAGGCTCCCTTTATCAAGGTGACATGGAGTTGCGCATATTTGAAACATCAGCCCATTGATTACAAGTATGCCATGCTCATTTGAGTAATACATTTGTTTGATCTGACCTCTAGTCTTTAACCTCTACTTGTCTATGCAGAACCACCTTTGGCCACGCACCCACATCAGTTGTGGTTTAGGGGTATATGTACGGGATGGCTCCCTATGCTCAATTTCTGAGCACGGACAAAAAAACGATTACACTATCCATAAAATGTTAGTATTAACTATAGACTATGGTGCCACACCTTATTTTACCAACTGTGCGACTGTGCACAATTCTGTTGTTTATATGACAATTTTGTTAGAGACACAAGGTGAACAACACCTTTGTAATTTTTACTCATTGATGATATATTAGTTAATATTTGGGGGGAATACAGTGCATGAATAACATGGTTAGAAGTCAAGCTTGTGCGGTCCTGCAAGGTGATGAATATGTGGGGAATATGCAATTCAGAGGATGGTAGAGGAGGGAGTCAGCATTCCCAAGTGGTGAGACTGTCCAACCCTCCACTTGTACAGTCACTCTGCAGCTGCTTCTGTCACTCACTGTCTCTGCAGGCAACTGTGTTTTCCCTCTATATCTTCATGACAGGTTGCTCCCAAGTAACTAGCAAAAACAACATTGGCTTCCTCCTAACACAACCATTTGCACTACAACTGACCACTAAAGTCAACAATTACAAGATTTCTCTAGTTTTTCTCAACCTTTTATTTCTATTCCGAGTATATTAACCCTTAACACAATCTGGTACTCACTGACAAAGCAAAGTAAGCTTGTTAATGTAAATATACAATTTTCCAAGGAATATCAGTTCTACAGTATAATCTTTTTAACCATTACCATTCATATCTGTTGCTGATGTATAGAAGTCACATATTTCATGGGGCCCCCTCCCCAAAAAATGCAATTGCACATTCCTGACTAATGTTGCCCCCCCACAACGCTTTTTTATGCTGCATATAATTTCTAATACATCTCAATGGATATTCTTTTTTAAATCTTGTTTAAACCTTTTTTCAAACATTATTGCAGTGATGTCATCCCAATGGCGGCCATAGAGATGAGGCATTGTTGGTCCTGAAAGAGTTACTGCCTACAAGCTGTGCTGGTAGGCACATTTGCCAGAGTTTTGTGGTCATTGGACTGCTTTAAAAAAATTATGTAAAAAAGTATTTCGATTGAGATTTATTAGAAACTGTATGCAGCAAATATAATAGCTGTGGGGAGGCAATGTTTAAAAGGCAGTTTATTTTATAGCCTTTCGCTCTACTGTAACACTGCCACCAATGAAGCTGGGCAGAGAGGAGGGTTATAATTACCCTGCCCTGTGTAATAATACCCTCCCCTTCCTCAGCTTTATTGGTGGCAGCAGATTATGCCCCCTTTCATTGTGCAATTAATGCACCTACCCTACATTACTTGAAGACATGTGTGTTTCCCCCATATGAATGGCATCCTAATGCACCTTACAGCCACAATGCGCTCCACCACGACGCAATGCATGGTGCTGCAATAGCGTGTATTGCAGTTAGACTTGTGCACCGTAAAAAAAATCAGTTCCGTTTCGTAATATCCATTATTTCGTATTTCGTAATTTGTATCCGAAACTCAATTCGGATTCGTACGAAATACGTATTTGCATTAGTTTCGGCACATTTTCGTAACTTTACGAACATTCGTTATGATGAAGTTAAAAAGCAAAAATACCTTTGTTAATATTGGAGTCAATGTGGTAGTTGTTTTTTTATCCGAAATACGAATTCCGTTAACGGATTCCGTATCCGAATTTCGTATTTCGGACTTTAAAAAAAAAACTACAATCAACTCCAATATAAATGTACTTTGCTTTTTACCTTTAATATAACGAATGTTCGTAACGGAACGAAAATACGTCAACGGAATTTCGTATTTCCTGCCTGTATTTGTAATGCAACTCTCAGCAGCAGAAGAGAACCTCTGATTGGTCAACCAAAACGAAATACGAATTCCGTTAACTGATTCCGTATCCGAATTTCGTATTTCGGACTTTAAAAAAAACTACCATCAACTCCAATATAAATGTACTTTGCTTTTTAACTTCAATATATAACGAATGTTCGTAACAGAACGAAAATACGTCAACGGAATTTCGTATTTCCTGCCTGTGTATTGTAATGCAACCCTCAGCAGCAGCGGATCCGTATTTCGGATTAAAAAAAAAATCTTGTCATGTTGTTCAACCTCATTTACAGGGGTAATATTAGTTCCTGTTTCAAAGAAATTCGGATCCGAAATTCGTTAACAGAATTTCGTATTTCGGATATAAATTCGGAAACTGCCAGTCGGATTTCGTATGCTTGCAAATCTACGAATTTCAGGAAAATTCGTACGAATTTCGATTCGTAACGAAACGAATCGCACATGTCTAATTGCAGTGCAGTGGGAAAAGTAGTGCATGCGTTGGGGTGCCATGAATGATAATGCAATGCACCTGCCACATGGTAACACATGATAGGAGCGTTGTGCAATAGCGTGAGTTAATTGCATTGTACTGTGCGGAAAACTCAATTATTCACAATAACTGTACAGCAGCCAAAGGCGGCCGAGCGGCTGAGCCGAGCCGAAGACATTTGCTTCGGCTCGACTGAGCCGAAATGTCAGCTGAAGCGCGGCGAACAGCCTGCTGAAGGCCGGCCTTTCACCCAGCAAATGACAGCTGGCTCCAACCAGTTGTAATGACAGATCACCTCTGAGGGGGTTATCAACTCTTTCTATAATTTGGACTTTCATACTGGTAATGTCTCCCTGTTGCTCACAAAAATGTTGTGCTATATTAGTTTGTTTCTTAGTACGAATATTAAATAAATGATCTCTCATCCTATCATCCTATCACAGAGACATCTCTTCATCTTCCCTATGTATTGTTTGTGACATACAATGCATGAGATGACATAGAATAAACATGTTGTTTGACAATTCACAAGTTGTTTGATGTTATGTAAAGTGCCGTTAGAGTATGACACAATTCTGTGAGAATCTCCCAATATGTCACAGCTGGAGCAGCGAGAAGAATTACACTTAAACATCCCCACTGTTCTCAACCAGTCAGTACCAGACCATGTTTTCTTCTTTTTACTAGTGAAGAGATTAGGTGAGAGAACACTGCCTGTCGATGGTGCTTTTCTGGCTACAAAATGCACTTCAGGTTTCAATATCTTTTTGAGGTCTCAATCTCCGTAAAGAACAGTCAGATATCTGCTCATTTGAATTTCACCTCTTCAAATTGTGACCTGAAGCAGGTAGAAAAAATGGTGAAAGAATTGTTTTCTCTTCTCATTAAGTGGTTAGTGTTACTTCTATCACCCAAGAGGTTCTCTCTAGGCATCCCAGCTACCTCCTCTATCAAGGCTATCACGTTCTTTTAAGCAACAGCTGGGGATACCCAAATCCCATAAATCGCCTCTCTAAATCTCCAGCCTCTTTATCAAAAATCACATGTCTTTGTACAGTTACGCTTCATGCGAATGTATTGACCCTTAGGGATGGCTCTCTTTACATGGCCCGGGTGGCAACTATCAGCTCTCAGAAGAGCATTCCTAGAGATAGGTTTACAATATGACCGTACCTGTATGTCCCCCTCTTCTATTGATCCAATAAGTGTAAGATCTAAAAAGTCATTTTTTTGTGTTTTGTCTCTCTATGGTTGAATTGAAATTCAATGTATTATCATTTAAATATTGTAGGAAAGTGTTTTTTATGTTACAATTCTTTTATACAATGTTATATTGTCTATGCATTTGTTGCACATAGATGTGATGTGTTCACTTATTTATAAATACTTTCATTGGGAGAACCCATGAGTGTCTCCAGTTGGTGTTTTTTGTGATTCACTCATGTGCCTCTCTTGTAAATTTGTTGCATTTACCTCTCTGTTCCATTTGATTTCATTTTTATTCTAATTACATTTTGGCTGGGGGACAATGCTGTTCTGAATTTCCCACTAGCTTATATAACTCTTTTTGGTTTCAGTCTCAATGAAGAGATCTACCATTTAATAAATGTTCAAGACTATCGGAATCATTGCAATAATTACAGCACTCTTGGAACAGGGTGGTATAGCACACATATGAGGAGCACGTAAAGGAAAGGGCTTCACCTCTGATTAAGCAAAGGTGGTGAAATGCGTGAGAGGCGTTGACATGGGGGAGACTCAGGGTGGTGTACATGTTGCATATTATATTTTGGATTTCTTTTTTTCTTTTTGGATTTTGCTTTTGGATTTACTTCAATAAAACTTTGGATTTCACTTATGCTGGTCTCCGTGCGGCTGATCTTTTGGACATTGATTAAAGGAACACTAGTTACACTATCGGAATGGGGGCAGAAAGAGTTAGCTATAAACAACTGCAACCAGATTTCTGAGAAGGCAGGTTGAGAAAAACCCTTGAATGACTGCAAAAGACCTGCAGCAAGACTTGGTAGCAACAGGTACTGAGGTTTCTGTTTGCACAGTAAGGTGCATACTAAACGTAGAAGGTTTCCAGACCAGAACTCCAAGACATACACCACTACTGACCCAAAGCACAAGAAATTTGGCTCCAATATGCTCAAAATCATATAAAGAAGCCACAGGGGATTCTGTTCTGTGGAGCAATGAAACAAAACTGGAACTTTTCCGTTCCATGGATCAGCAGTATTTCTGTAGGAAGAAGAATGCAGTTGCAGCACGCAAACCCAAGAATATTAGGTAACTGGAGGCCATTGCTCATGAGAAATGGGATAAAATTCCTCCGATCACTGGTGTCTGGCTATGCATCTCATTTGCAGCAGGTCATAACAGCAAAAGGGTGCTCTACTAAGTACAAAAGATGCTTGCCATGAAGGGGTTGAATTATTTTAAGACTGCAGAGATCATTAAAAGTTGCATTTTCGTCGTGAGACAGGTTAGTTTTACCCTACTGATGAGGCGTTGTCGCAATAGTAATCAAAAATAAATTAATTTTAAAAAAGATGAGTTTGGGGAAACCACTCGAAACATTTGTTTGTTGCTTTTGTTTGTTTGTTCATTGCAAACATCTGAAAGTCTGTCAATCTTGCCAACAAACCTGATTTGCAATGGGGGTTGAATAATTTTGATTACAAATGTATGCTGAAGCCTGTGTGAACTGTACAGATGGAAGAATTGCACTTTATAATTTTATTCGGTGTTGTTTTAACAAGTAACATGCATAACGAGCAGTAAAAAGTAACATACACACCAATCCTCTCCCCATGATATGCACCCAACACAAATCCCGCCTAATAACATACAAGTATATAATTGATTTTCAGGTTATGAGAATCTATGTTGAAAGCAAATACTAACTCCACGTGGGGGTCTAATAAGAGGGATACAGTACACACCGGCATGAGAAGCAAGGGCAAGTCGAGAAAAGCAATAATAGGATAGAGAAGAAGGACAAACAAAAAGGAGGAGAGCAGACAATTTAGTTTTTATTATCTTCCCCCCCGAACCATTTGCACTGCTGCCATTCGGTCCTGATAATGAAACTGACATTTTATGTCATACAATGAAGTAAAATCCTCACAAGAAAGATATACTCTGTATTCATTATTTATAGTATTAAACTTTAAATAGAACTAGCTTGCACAGTCTGCACTGGAACATAAGCTTCTATTTGCCTGCTTTTGCTACATAATGGTCAATTTGAATGCCACAATAACAAATATATAGAAATTACCGTTCAGCGGAGGCACTTACTAGCTCGCACTCTAAAATCTGCTCATGAAGAACTTCTGCCTCTCCTTTTCAGCCTCCCAGGTGTAATGACAATAAGGATTGTATCATTTTATTAGCAGCTATGGTGTTAGGAGGATTGAAGATGTGCTGTTTTGGTAAACTTGATACAGTGAGGAATATGTGCAGTTATCTGGACCTCAATAGTGTGCAATGATGTGCTGCTAACAAAGGCCAGCTTTGTAAGTGTCACCAACAGTTTACACTGCTGACCCCAAAAAGAAGAAAAAGAGACCCTATGAAAATAATATAAATATAACTTCCAAAAAAGTAAAGTAAAGACCAAATACCAACTCTAAAAACAGAACACAAAACCCTTTTTTGTAATTATTTTGTGCAAAAAGAAGTATTACTGCCAGGTCTGAGCTGATGGTGCCACTGGACATCTTCCGACTGTGAACGGAAGTCAGCAGGGCCGTCTTTAATGCAGGGCAAAAGGGGCAGTTACCCCGGGCCCAGTGATTGTTGTGGGGCCCAAAGCAGCTGCCTCTTGAGCCCGCAGAAACTTGCCAATCGCAGAGTAAAATACGTTATGGCATACGGCAATGCCATAATGTATTTTCCTATGCGATCTGCACCATCTCATAGTACAGTCTGCATATATGGCCGGTGTGGCTCCTCCCCTGCCCGCGTAGTGTTACATGTTAGTGTCACACGGGCTCACTGGTGGACGTCACGTCGTGCGAGGGCTGCGCGTCCGGGTGCCTCACACACGTCTAGGAGTGTCAGAAGTGACATCTGAAAAGCCGACTGAGGCAGAGACTAGCGGGAGGACTGGGACTGACTGAGGCAGGTGAGAGCTGGGCATTTTCTAGCACTGGTAGGCCAGGCAGCGGCAGTTTTAAATAAATCATTACCTTGCTTACATATAATATGAATGTGGCAGACATGCTTGCATTTTCTGATGCCTGCAGCTGCTGGGCTACTCACTACACCACCAGGCAAAGTACGAGCAAATAATTGTAGATTAATTAATGTAAAAAAATATATACATTCATTCACTGCTGGGCTAATCATTTAAATAAATTATAAAATAAATACATTGGTTTACTAGTATTAATATTAGGGATGCACCGATACCGATACAAGCATCGGTATCGGCGGCGATACCGAGTATTTGCATGAGTACTCGTGCAAATACTCCGATACATAAAACGAGTACCTGTGCCGCGTCCGCCATCTTCAGGGACCCGAATCCGCCGCACACAGGACCTCCATCGCGTCTTCAATGAAGCAAGATGGCCGCGACCTCCTCTGTCATCTGCTCCATTCTGACCTCTTCGGTCAATCAGCGGGAGAAGAGGTCAGAATATGTAACGCTGGGGGGTTGGTTGATAACTGTATGTGTGGATCTCAGCTTCAGAGGAGTGTGGGTATATGGATATGGGTAGTAGTTCACGTAACCAATCAGGAAGTAATTCGTTTTATTAGTATAGGTTGATACACTCATGAATGGGAGCGAGTGGTCTACTGATAGTTATGACTGTTCACAGTAAATACACTGAGTAATGGCAGTTAGCAGTAATTATACTGAGTAATGACAGTTCAGAGCAGATATGAGTGATGGCAGTTCACTTAATATAATATGAGAGTGATACTTGCGGTGAGAGGATCTGAGGGTTGTTGCTGCCACCCGATGGTCACGAAGGGGTAGTGCGGGTCTTCTCTCTGCTGATGATGAGCTCTCTCTCTCAGGCTGTTTGGACGGAGGCAGAGCCGTGGTGACGCTGCAGCAGGCTAGGTGGAGGGCTCTGTCCGGCCCAAGGTAGGGTGCAACCTGGGGCTCTATCCGGCCCAATAAGTGGTGGCGAGTTGGGGCTCTATCCGGCCCAATGAGTGGCAGTGCGATGGGGCTCTAGTCCGGCCCAATAGTGCGGTCAGCTGTGGGGGTAATTGCCTGGCGTTTGCACTCCAAGCACGAACGCCAGATAATTGAATTTGCTGCTCTAAATAGGACAGGGGGGAGGAGTCGGGTGACGCCACCATTCATGACGTCACTCGAGCTCCGACATTGCCGCTGATGCTGGCCGGGAACCCTACACTGAGGTAGGGATGTTACAGAATAGAGCAGATGTCACAGCCGGTTGGATGATTGTTTTTGTATTGCTTTAGAAAAAATGTGACCTGTCCCTTTAGGAAAAAGTATTGGTAATTGGTATCGGCGAGTACTTGAAAAAAAGTATCGGTACTCGTACTCGGCCTTAAAAAAGTGGTATCGGTGCATCCCTAATTAACATAGATTTAATTTTTTTGTTTATTGTGGGTGTGGGGGATAATTTTTCTGATACTTATACACACTGCGCATTACTGCGATTTTCATTGCCGTGAAGCTCCGTTATATACTCATACACACTGCGCATTACTGTGAGTTTACTGTGGGGGGTTTGGCCCAAGAAAATGTTTGCCCAGGGGGTCCAATCAGTAGTAAAGACGGGCCTGGAAGTCAGCATGATGTGTCTGTCAACTGCCATACTCATTTCTCTTGGCAGACCACTGCATTTTCGGTCCAAACATTGCCTTTGTGCTTTTGAAGAAGAGCTTGGACAGCACACCTGGAAACATCTATCTTCCTTGACATGTTTGCCTGTGAGAGGCCTTGTTGATGCAGGATGTCCACCCTGTGTCTTGTTTTTGTGTAAGATTTTTTACACTGTATTGACTTTAGTGACCTTAACTTGTTAGTAGAGCAGGGGCATAGATAAGGGGGGGAAAGAGTGGTGGTTCAACACCCCCCCCCCCCCCCCAGAGTATCCTGGCAGTGGCGTAGCGAGGGGGGGTTAGGGGGCACTTGCTAAAGGGATGCCCGGCCTAAAGGGATGCCGGGGATGTCCTGTGCTTGTTATTCCCTGTGTGATAGCAATAAAGTTAGGTGAAAAAAAATAAAATAATGCAGCACGGATTTAGGAAGGATCGTTCTTGCCAGACCAACCTGCTGAACTTTTGCGAAGAGGTAAGTAGAGATCTGGATGGGGGGAGGACGGTGGACGTAGTATATATGGACTTTTCCAAAGCCTTTGATACGGTGCCACACTTGTTATACAAGCTAAGGGCTATGGGCATAGATGAATTAGTGTGTATGTGGAAAGAAAACTGGCTACGAGAACGTGCACAAAGAGTATCAGTAAAATGGCACAGTTTCAGACTGGGCGGAGGTCATGAGTGGCGTGCCCCAGGGTTCTGTGCTGGGTCCCGTGCTTTTTAACCTATTTATTAATGATATCGGGGAGCGAGTGAATAGCCATGTCTCAGTATTTGCTGATGATACTAAAATTGGGAGGGTAGTAGACACAGATTTAGACATTAAAACAGTGGGATATGATTTCCATGTTGGGGATATGATTTCCATGTTGGGGATATGATTTCCATGTACAAAATGTTCAATGGTGGAAGCAACATTAGCGATAAACTGTTTAAAATTAACTCCATTACAAAAACTAGAGGCCACCACCTAAAATTGGTGGAAAAAAAAATTCCAGCACAAGGGGCGAAGGGGGTTCTTCACAGTAAGATCGGTTAGGGTCTGGAACTCACTGCCACAGGCGGTGATTTCAGCAAAGAATGTGGAATTGTTCAAGAAACTTTTGGACGATTTCTTAAGGGACCGTAATATACAGGGGTACAGGTACTCCTAAGAATGAGATCCTATAGGTTGGACTTGATGGACTAATGTCTTTATTCAACCTCAAATACTATGTAACAGTACAGGAGGACCTGGAGAAAATCGGGGAGTGGGCAACTGTATGGCAGATGAAGTTCAATGTTGATAAATGTAAGGTAATGCACCTTGGAGTTAAAAATAGGCAAATGGTCTATACACTTATGGGTGTGCTACTAGGGAAGTCGGAAACGGAGAAGGATTTGGGGGTCATTATAGACCGCAGATTGAAGAACAGCTCACAGTATCAGGCTGCTGTAAACAAAGCAAGCAGAGTCCCGTCTTGCATTAAAAAGGGAATGTATTGCAGAGACAGGTCTATAATTTTGCAACTTTACAGATCACTGGTTCGGCCACATCTGGAGTATGCGGTCCAGTTTTGGTCACCGATACTCAGAAAGGATGTCCTTGAGCTGGAAAAAGTCCAGAGGAGGGCAACCAAACTTATTAAAGGGTTTGAGGACCTGAAATATGAAACAAGGCTGTTAAAATTAAATATGTTCTCTTTGGAGGTTAGGAGATTAAGGGGGGGCATGATTTTCCTGTATAAACTATTGAAGAGCGATAGCAACATTATTAACAAACTGTTTACAGTTAGCTCCGTAACAAAGACCAGAGGGCACAACCAAAAATTGGTGGAAAAAAAATTTCAACACACAGGGCGCAAGGGGTTCTTCACAGTCAGAGCGGTTAAGGTCTGGAACTCGCTGCCGCAGGAAGTGATCTCAGCTAAGAGTGTGGAATCATTCAAGAAACTCTTGGAGACCCCCACAGCCCATCGGAGACCCCCACAGGCCACCTGAGACCCTCCCAGCCCATCTGAAACTCTGCACAGCCCACCTGAGACCTCACACAGTCCACCTGAGACCTCACACAGTCCACCTGAGACTCCCCACAGCCCACCTGAGATGCCCACAACCCACCTGAAACTCCCCACAGCCCACCTGAGACTCTGCACAGCCCACCTGAGACTCTGCACAGCATTCTTGAGACCCCACACAGCCTACTTGAGACTCCACACAGCCACCCTGAGACCCTGCACAGACATCAGACCACCACCCTGGAGCAACACAGAGTATGTAGCTTCATATTATTCTGCATTGCTATTTAATGTATTGCTGGGATTTGTAGTCCTCTAAAGCTGGTGGTATTCTGCATTGCTGTATAATGTATCACTATGTGGTGGGCCTCCATGGTGGATCAGTGGCTTTAGACCTGCTTCTGTACTCCCTTTTTTTGGTGCGGCAGCACCCCTCACGATCCACCATGGAGTGTAGGCTTGAAATCGCTCAAGTCTCTACTCCATGACAGATTAGAAAGGGAACCGCCGGGAAAATAGAAGCAAGTCCAGAAGTAGCTCCTAAATTAACAAAACAGCACTGGAGAATGAGGGCGCTAATGAAAGACTTTCCCCCGGGCGCCTCATTTTTTACACAAATATAACTTTCTTTTGGTTTTTTTTTTCTTTTGGTCTCTGTTTTTTTAATTTATTTAATTTTTTATATAAATTAAAAAAGACCAAAACTTGTGGGAAAAATTATATTTTCTACTTTTTGTAATAAAAACAAATTTCTTCCTAAAGTTAGGCCAAAATTTATTCTGCTAAATGTTTTTGGTAAAAAAAATCCCAATAAGTTTATACTAAGTGGTTTGTGTGAATTGGTTGGGACCAACCATAAGTCTTTTGGATTTGAGGAAGCCTGAACCCCCCAGCCCCCCCCAGAAAAAAATTATCTATGGCCCTGTAGTAGAGGGAGGCTTTTCCTCTCCCTGTTTCATTCCTTCTACACAACTGATTTGATTTGCTTTAATGATTATATTTTAATTTACATAATTTACATAAAATAATCATTAGCCGCAGCTCTATTGCAGGGACATTTCCAGGGATGGTCTCCTCAATCCGGGGACTGTCCCTGGAAATCAGGGACAAATGGTCACCCTACACCAGGGAGCCCTCACTATCCACTAGGGAGCAACCACAGAGCCTCCAGTGGCCACCAGTGAGCCCCCACTAACCACCAGGGAGCCCCCACCGTCCACAGTGGAACCCCCACTACCCACCTGAGAGCTACCACAGAGCCCCACTAGTTATCAGGGAGCCCCCATTGGCCACCACAGATCCCACAGAGCCCCACTGACCAACAGAGAGCCCGCACTGACCACCTGACAGTCCGCATTGGCCACCTGAGAGCCTAATTAGGGAGCCGTCTCTGCTGCACCCACATGCACCCATGAAACTCTCTGGACCCCTGGGGAAAGACTGCAGAGACCACCTGAGAGCTCACACTAGCTGCTGGGCACCGAGAGCTGATTTAATTGCGGATGGCATCAGTGCCCGGCGGTTGCGGTATTCAGGATTGTGGGCGGCGTTACTACATGTCGCAACCGCGGGACGCAGATGCCATCCGCAATTAAATCAGCTGTCGGTGCCCAGCGGTTGCGACATGCAATGAAAATTATTAGTGCCCCCCCCAGATTTGACTGTGGTATCTTATGTGCCCCCCAATATATTGTTCCTAGAGTCGCCACTGAAGGAAAGGCATCGGTGTGCGCCATCTCTTTGCTGTTTTCGGCCGAGCCGCAGCCAAACTAGTAGATGCGGCTGTGTTAAAGTGGCAGGGGCAGTGTCCCCTGCCTCCCGGGTCCAACAGACACTACTGTCACTGTTTTAAAACAGCTGCACGCACCTGCTGGACCTGCTAAAGGTAAGCACATGTGCTGGCATGGAAGGAGCTGCCCATTAACGCGTGTGTGTGCGGATGACATCCCACGGGGATCAGACTGTGTGTGATGGCTGATCCCGGAGATGTTGCTGTGTATGTGTCATTCTAACTGCCCAATCTGCCGTGTATTGGTTTGCGGCCCGAGTTCTGCCATGTATTGGTTCTGGTCTGAAGTGTGATGTGTATTGGTTCCGATCTGAGGTCTGCCATGCATTCTGCCAATTAGCTCACTTTCAAATTGCCTATATTGGTCTAGATTTTTTAATCCTCCCACCAGTTCCCTGGCAATTCATCTCTTAGTGAATTGGCCCACTATTTATAAAATAATGTGGAGAAAGACTTTCTGTGACACAAGAATGTCTATGCAGGTGGGGCGTGTGGGAGGGGCTTGTATATGGGCGGAGCACAAGGGGGGCCCATAATCTTGTATTGCCCGGGGGCCCCATGTGTCGTCAGTTCGCCCCTGCATTTCACAATTGGCCAAATTGACAGACATATGTTGTTCTACAATACATCCTCTTGATGGTCTAATTCCCCATTCACAACAGCAAGACCCCCTAGCTGCCATGCAGCACTTCACCTTAAAAGCCTAAAGTAAAACAAAATATGGGCAATAATCTCTCTCCAATAGCTTATCCCTTGCTAGTTTTCCCCTCACTGTCTGAAAGTGGGCCCTGCAATCAGGGCCGGCCTTAGGCCTTTAGGTGCCCTGTGCGAGAAAGCTTTACAGCGCCCCTCAGTGACCACACCCCTCAGTGGCCACACCCTTTAGTGGCCACACCCCCAGTAACCACACCCATTTATTACCCATATTTTTGGTAAAATATAAAAAGCGGGGTCACGTCGGGTAAATAGAAACCAAACATGTCATGCTTTAAAATTGCGCGCACCCGCAAAATCGCAAAAAATTACCATGCCCAAAATTGACCATAGGTGACGCTTTAAAAGCTTTTACTCCTCATCAGTTTAGTGTTATCAGTGATTGATAGCCCTACAATGATTTCTCTCATTCCGACGTTCGCGGCGATATGTAACATGTGCGGTGTAATGGGCGAAATCGTCGTTTTCACACGTATGCGCACCCGTCGCCTGTTTGCATGCGTGTATGTATGGGGGGGACTTTAAAAAA
>NW_017308610.1:7890-84520 GCF_000935625.1 Nanorana parkeri | reverse complement strand
GGGGGGGGGGGAGGGGGCGGACGAGGGAGCACTGTCATATCGGATGGCCAGCGCCCAGCGGTGAGGGGGACAGAAGCCGCTCCCAGGACGAGCTGTGTCGGCCGCACGGCGCCCTTGTTGCCATGGCGCCCTGTGCGGCCGCACTGCTCGCACACCCCTAAGGCCGGCCCTGCCTGCAATTGAAGACCTTTTCCCACGTTGTTTGTTTTGCCGCTGTACTTAATTTTATAGTGTAAGAGGACTGCAGTGTAAGAAAGTTTGTACTTTTTGAGATCCTACTGTATGGAAAACCAACTGTCAGCCATGCAAAGACAGTACAGCCTACCCTTTGCATATACTCAGCTGCTTGGGATGAGGTTTTCTTTCCACCTTCTATACATTCTGGTGACAACAGAAATGATAAGGAATAAACTTTGTGCTCAAAGCAATCACATCTTAAAGATCAGGCACCTTGCCAACGATGCTAGACTGTCACTAATGTTTGGAGTCTCCTGTATATATGCTTTCAGATGTGTCCAGTCTACAGTGAGACATACAGTTTATGAATCATGATTGTCTGGATTCCTAAGTCTGAATTCCTAAGTCTGTAGACCAGACAGATCTAAATCCAAATATTCAGTAGAATCAGAAAGTACAGGATTTGCTATTCTGGTGATTACATCAGCCCTAGATGCCACCAATAAGCAGATAAAGAACAACTGGATAGCCACACCTTTGAACTTTCACTACAAAAGCTAGATGGGGGTTTTTGTGTTCAGGCTCTCAAAAGGGAAACTATATTAAAACGTTCTAAAACTGCACTCAGCAGCATCCAACATGCCAAAAATTTCTTCCACCAGAGGTTTGCCACCTCTAATCACTAAAAAGCCATTTAACCCCTTCATGACTGAGGCCTTTTTTTTTCATTTTTTGCACCCACATTTTAGGCCTGAAAATGACTTAAAACCCCCAAACATTTTATATTTTCTGAATGCCAAGACCCTATAGAATAAAATGGTGGTAGTTGCGAATGTTTATGTTGCGCAATATTAGCGCAACATTTAGTGAAAAATGTATTTAAATGCCCCAAAACACAACAAAATACCAATTTTTTTAATGAAATATAAAAGATGAGGTTACAACGAGTAAAACGATACCCAACATGCCCAGGTTACAAATTGCGTGCGTCCGTGAAACGGCAAAAAACTGCAGTACCCCAAAAAGTCCATAGAAGACGCTTTAAAAGCCCCCACAGATCATCAATTTAGAGATACCCCAAAATACTGGCCCTAGAATTATTGCTCTCACTCCGACGTGCGCGGCGATATGCAACATGTGTAGCGCGTTCGTTGTTTTCATACGTAGGCGCACCCGACGCGTGTTTACTCAGCAACGCGCGTGCTCATGGGGGCGGGGGACTTTTACATTTTTTTTTATTATTATTAGATTTATTTTATTTCATTTTAATTTTAAAAACTTTTTTTTTTTTACTTTACTTTGACAAGCCCCCATGTGATAGCAGATAGTGGTGACAGGTACTTTTTTAAGGTGATGCTGGGGGTCCAAAAGACCCCCAGTGTCACCTTTACACTGGAAATAAGCTATTGAAGTGCAGATCGCACTTCAATAGCTTATAGCTGGCCTGCAGGAGCCCAGAACTGACAGCCCAGGGACCGGAAGTGATGCAATCTGCATCGCTTCCGGTCGCATAGAATGGGGAGGGGAATCGATGAACGGTAGTTCATCGACCTCCTCCCCAGCTCCCCGCGGACACCAAGGAAGCCGGTCCCGGACCCGTAGGAGGGGCAACAGAGCCCGGGAAGCACGGCGGCGTTAGGGGGGGCGGCCCCTTCTACGGGACACAGAAGCGATCTGGCGACAGGTAAGTCTCCAGAATCGCTTCTGTTGTAAAGCCGACCGTCGGCTTTACAAGTTCAAACAGAGCTATTGCCGCCGGGAGTCTGTTTAAACAGCCCCGATGCTGGCGACGTACACTGTACATCGTCAGTCTCGAAGGGGTTAAGCTTTTATGCAAATTAACACTGTTTAATTAGTAGTTAATTTGCATAAAATGCATGAAATGCATGAAAATGCATGAAAGTAGCAACAATGCCATCAGGAGCAGTGACCTGCATAGCGTCATAGTAATTTAGTAATTTCTTCATGCCAGAACTACTGGAGGAGGTGCTGAATCATATCCATAGACAATGGATGGACAGAATGGTAATAGCTTATGTAAAGGTCCCTGAAAGCCCACCCAATTACCCCATGGGTCTGCATACCGGACTAGTTTCCAAAACTGGCCCAGTTTTCCATACAGACGGTCTACTGCCCTCTAACCAGGGTCTTTTCCAAGCAAATATTTAGGGAGTTATTTACGACGGAGCCGAAGGATCCAGCCGTAGCTTCAGCTGATCCTTCATCTCACTTCGGCCGCCTGAGTCCTTCGGTTCAGTTGAACCGAAGGGTTGCTGTTACGGCTAATCACTATAGCCCATACAGCAGCCGAAGGCAGCGGACCGGCTCAGCCAAGCCGAACACATTTGCTTCGGCTTGGCTGAGCCTTATTCACAGCCAAAGCGTGGAGAAAGGTTGGCCGAAGTCGACCGATCTCCACGCAAATGATAGCTGTGTGGAGCCAGACATGATCTCACAGCCCGCTCCACCCAGTTGTAATGGCAGATCAGTGCCCCCCAAATGACCAGGGGGTGCTGATCTGTCATTAAACAATAACAACTAGGCGGAGCCAGCTGTGACGTCATGGCCAGCTCCACCCAGTTGTTATTTATTGGCCAGGACCTGCTAGAAGACTCTGGCAGATACCGGCCAATAGGAAACAGTTGGGCGGAGCTAGCGTTGATGTCACTGCTTGCGCCGTCCAATTGTTTATCTCTTGCTGGCATCTGTCAGATGCTTCATTATTTGGCGGGAGTTCGTAGTGTGCGGTCGGTTCAGCGTGGGTCTTTTTTTTAATCTTTTATTTTTATTTCTTATCTTTGAAATATTTTTATTTTCATTTTAATTTTCCAATTTTTTTAAAAAAATTAAAATAATTATTTTTCAATATTTTTTATTTAACTTTTTTTATTTTAATTTTATTTAACCATTTAACTTTTTTGCTATTCTGCTCGCTACCTCGCAAGTACCAAGCAGAATAGCCGAGCCAAATGCAGCTCGGCGGCATTCGGCTATTTACTTACTGCCGTTCGGCCCCTATGAGAATAGGGGCAAAAGGAAGCGAGTGAGCTGCCAGAGCTTTGGCTCAGCCGATCCAGATGTTGGATCGGCTGAGTCAAATTCCTCCTGCACTTCGGCTGAGCATGTGCGGCTGACCGATGTACATCTGAAATCAACCGCTCAAGGCTGAAGTGATTGAGTGTGTTGTTGTTAGGGAGAGTTAACAAGTTTGAAAGGAACAAGGAAGGAAGGAACAAGGAAGAGATACTGTTCTCATTTTGACAATGGCACATGTTCCTTATAGCAGTGCCTGGCTCCCCATGCTTTTTGTTTTGCAATAGCTTGATTATTAGGCCTAAAATGCCCAGAACAAGAATTATCTCCCCATAGATGTCAATGGGGTTCACCGCAAGGTTCATAGACTTCAAGCGTGATTTACAAAACTGCAAACCGAACCTGGGCAAACTTGCTCATCCCTAATAGAGGATGATGACCATCAAAATAAACAAGCACTGGCCTTTTATTGCCACAGAATAGGAACACTGTTCATCACCTTCTCAATCGTCTACATTCCAACATAATGTTATTGAATGTTAGTATAATCTGTCGCAATTTCATAAAATGGAAACAAGTGTGGTAAAATATCCTATTAATGAAGAATTGTATTATCACTGGATGTGATTCACAGTATGTTTGTAAAAACACAAATCCAAGGTGGCACAGTCAGTAGTCTACACCTACTGATTTCCACTTAAATACCAGCTGTCTGGGTCTATGAAAACTGTAAGCCCTGGTTCACACCTGGGCGTCTTACAGCGCATTCCTATGCGCTACAAAACTCTCAACATGTGAAAACCAATGATTGCCTATGGGCATGGTTCCCACCTGGGCGTTTTACAGCGCGTAGGAACACGCTGCAAAATGCCCTACGCCGAAAGAAGTACAGGAGCTTCTTTGGGGCGTATTTTTGCCGCGCGTATCCATTAGGATACAGCCGGATAGCCCTCTGAAACGCGCGTTCGTCGCGTGGGTTTTTACCGTGAAAAATGTGCGGCACGAAACGTGCGGCAAACGCGCATATTCGATGCGCCTAGGTGTGAACCCCGCCTAACAATTGATAATCCAGAGTAAAATGTTATGACACATCTATGATTGCCTTGCTGTTTATGCTTTTGAATAATGCTGTAACCTTGAGGTTCTCCTTGTATGCAATATGTTTTTCTTCTAAATGGATGACAAATTGACAGGATAACAGAATGATAGATGGAGATGAGTTACAGACATGTTGGCAAAAGGATGGATCCTCTTGTGGGATCTTGACTCTAAGCCATGTGTACAACACAATATCAAAGCTGGACATCTGCACAGTATCACATTGGCTTCTCATTGTGCAAGAATAATACAGCTACCCAAATTAGAGATGTGGTTGCTGGCACATATCTGCTATATGCATCTTTGCCAAGCCTCATTATCATACACTAAAAGTATTTATCAACAATACATCTCCTCTAACAAATTTATGCAATCTTGTTCAAATAAGAGGGGATATATTTTTTAATTTCATTAGCATATGCCTGGTGTAGCTCATATCATGCCAAGTCTTATTCCACTACTGTATAAACATGACCTACATTATTAAAATAATATGTTATCTGGGTAATTATATTCCAATATACAGCAGAAAAGATGATGTATGTAGAAATATGATACTAGTTATAAAATAAATCCCCACATTGAAATTGAGAAGAAACCTGTTCAAGAAAACAGTATTTCAGTGCTTCATCTAAACACATAACCAACACTTGTAACTGTTTATGATTTTTGATGGTATTTGCTGAACCTAGTGGTTTGGGAGGTTTATCCAATATACAAGGACATTCCGTCGTGCATATGAAGCAATCAACCAGGAAATTATACCTGCTCTTCAAATTCGAAGCAAGAAAATATCTTTGTGCAAACATTTTTGCTTTTTAGATAAAATGTCTAGTTTTGACATTGGCATGGGGCTGGTATGTTCTTTAGGGACTTCAATTTCCTAAAAATGCATCTAAGTGCAGAAGACAGAATTGATTTAAGTGAAGCCCAACTCCAGCCAAAACATATTTTTTGTTTTTGGCTTAAATAGGAAAGAGTTTAGGACTTAGGTTTTTGTTGGAGTCCCAGTTGGGGAAGTTTCACCTAATTTCCTGTTCTAGTGTTCATACGTGAAATAAGGAGATGTCCCCAGTGGACACAAAGACAGTAATGAAAACTAATGGGTTTCTCACCCTTCTCAGTTCTTCTTTAAAAGAATATTTTACTACTGCATATGCGCCCATTGGAGAAATCTTACTCATGTCCTGTTTTTGGAATTGTGCTTTAAAGTAGTATTAAACTCTCAAAGTTTTTTGAAAATTGAATCCAGATCAAACAAATATGCATTACCCACTAAAGTGTTTTTTTTTAGATTTTTGCCAAGCACTTACAGTCATCATGTTTTTAAACAGCTGGTTCCAACTCTCTCAGCTCAGCTTCCTTGAACTTCCTGCTCAGTACAAGATTACAAGGGAGTGCACTATCACCAGCAGCTATCTACTAGACTAGAACATGTAGAAGGAAGAAGGGAGGGGGAGGTGTGAGCACAGGCCTTACTGTTCCTGTGTGCTTGAGGCTCCATGGGACCCTGCAAGGCAAAGGAGCCACCCTAAAACAGGAAATCAGAACCAGTGTTTAGGGGACCAGCTGATTCTGTAGTGAACTAAAACTTTTAAACATTAAGGAGCAGCATCCTTTGTAAGTATTTTAATCAGCATTTGAAATAGCTTATCAGTCTTTTGACTTTAATATCACTTAAAGGATCTTGAATAAAAGTCATTTTTTTAAAAGTTTGAATGCATCTGATGGTATAAAGAAAAAAGGAACCCAAAAAATGGTATATTTGAAAGAGACACATGTCTATCAAGTTTAAGTAAACAAAAACAAAAAAAATTGCATCCTTAAAATTGTAAACCCGGGGGGGCGTGGCCTAGCAATGGAGCCGTAAAGCCGTGTCCGCTTTGAGCTCTGCTCCCGCTCGTATCCTAACAGCTCACTGACAGCCGCAATCCGTCCCTGATCCACATGTCTAGGGGTAGGAAATCGCACAAGACACCCAAACGACCCACCCGGCGCACCATTCCCGGGTATTGAGTACTGACTCAGGGACACACCACAGCTCCAATACACCTGTGTCTTACTGCCTTGGGGCAGTGCTGATTGCTAGATACCTTGAGTGCCATATCGCTGGGGGGAATTCGGGTGTGAAAGGGGTGGAGGGTCTCATGTTTATGCTTAGGTTGAATAACATCCTATAGATTGTTATTGTTATTGTTATACGGATGACTTGCCTTAACCCTCTTCCTCAACAGGTATACCCGAAGCCCCAGAGTGACTCCCACTAATGAGCTGATAGCTCGTCAAGGGTTACAATCCACGACACACAACACTGACCTGGCTCTGCCTGCGTCTGCTTCGCAGTCGCTACGCTCCGAGGCACACGGGGACACCCTCCTGTAGTAGCCCGAGAAAGGTGCAAAACAGGAAGTCCCTGAGTGCCAGCCCACTGGTCTAGTTCCAGGGAACACTGAAGGGGCGCTGACTGCGGAGAGGATGGCACCCAGGTGCCGTGGGAGGGGGGAACATTAAGACCGGGGCCCTGCGGGCCATATACTCGGTTTGAGGGGATCATGGTCCCACAGGGTGGCGACTTGTGTTGATGGGGTTAGACCACATCTGAGAGATCAGCTTGGGTCCCGGCAGGCTGGTGGATCATCAATATCAACAGGAAAAGTCCGCCATCACAGGTAGACGGCTAGCCTGCAGAGTACGCTTGGGATGGCTCAGGGTCGATCCAGTGAGTGATTTCATGCTCTGACCACTGAGTAGAGCTCTAATAATTAGCCTAGAGCCTTTTTGCCATGTTTGTTTTGTATTAGACAGCTTTAAGTTACTGAATGTCGGGAATGTGAATTTTTTTTGGATACTTGAGGGAGTACCTCATGAAGCTTCTTTGCTTGCCTAAACCCCACTTAGGTTCCTTCCGCTCTGCAAGCGTTGAAGGCAGTCTCTTCGATAGTTTACTGTGTGTTCACTGTCTTTGTCTCCCCCTTCCCTGTCTCCTCCTTAGGTCTCCTCCTCCTGTGTCTGTTTACCTCCTCCCCATCCCCTGCCCAGGTGTTTCCTCTCCGGCGGTGGTGGGGTCTCCGAGGTGGCGAGCACGCTACCCCTCCCCCATCCTCAGCCGCACCCATGGCCCAGCGGGAGCAGATGGCAGACAGGACCACGCCTACCCGCTTCCTGTCCTGGAATGTGAAGGGTCTCAACATCCCCGAGAAGCGATCGCGAGTGCTGGGTGATTTGTGGAGACATAGACCACATATCGCATTCCTGCAGGAAACCCACTTCCGTACTGATTGCATTCCAAGGCTCTCTGATGCCCATTTCCCATTTGTTTACCACAGCGCCACCCCCGACTCTAAATCCAGGGGGGTCAGTATACTGATAGCTAAGACGGCGGGTTGGCAACACTTAGAAACAGTGCGTGATGGTTTGTGAAAGGGCGACTTTGGGGCACCCTAGTCACCCTAGTAAATATTTACACTCCCAATTCTGATCAAATTACCTTCTTGGAGGAGTGTTTTCTGGCTTTGGGTGAGATGGTGAAGGGGAATGTAGTGACAGGGGTGACTTTAACGTAGCTCTAGACCCGCAATTGGACGTCTCCAAGAACTCCTCGCATCTCTCGTATTCTTCCCTGAGGCGCCTCCGTAGGCTATTCTTGTCGGAACACTTGATAGATGTCTGGCGCCTCATGCACCCCAGGGCCAGAGATTACTCATTCTATTCGTCAGTACATCACACATACTCAAGGATAGATTATTTCCTAATCAAGCAGAGTGACCTCCATAGGGTACTGCACACTGACATTGATATTATCACGATCTCCGATCATGCTCCAATTCTCATGGACATGCTCCTACACACGGAACCACCAAAAGCATGGCACTGGCAACTTAATGACCTTCTTCTTGACGACCAAGAACATGAACTTGCAGACTTCTTCCCCCGGAATCAAACTCCGGGAGCTTCACCACTCGAGATCTGGGAAGCACATAAGTGTTTTGCTAGGGGAATCCTTATCTAGCACGCTTCGCATACCAAGAAATTGCGCCTGGAGTCAATTTCTAAGCTACTCCACCAAATTAGCACCCTAGAATTACAGTATAAACAGACTTTAGCTGAGTCGGTGGGGACCGAGTTGTGGACTCTACGCCAACGTTTAAATGACATGCTCCTGGGCAAACTTAAAGCACGCCAATTGAAAGTACGTCGCTCCTATTATGAATACGGCAATAAGCCAGGAAGATCCCTGGCACTAGCCTTGAGGGAAGCCAGAGCCCACTCTTTTATACCACACATCTCAGCGCAGGATGGAAAACTCCTGTCCCATTCAAAAGATATAGCGGCTCGCTTTCAGGAATTTTTCCAAGAACTCTACAACCTGGATAGCCCACAAACGCCTGCACTCGCGCAGGCAAAACTAGACAGAATTCGGACGTACCTGGCCCAATCAGGCCTACCCCGTCTGGATGCCACCGAGGCAGCCGATTTAGACTCTCTCATTTCCCCTGAAGAATGGTCCACGGCACTGAAACAAATGCAACCGCGCAAGGCGCCGGGACCCGATGGGTTTTCACTTCGTTACTATAGAGTGTTTGGGGAGCAGCTGAGATCTCCATTCCTTTTGGCATACAACTCACTGTTAGCTGGCCACAACTTCCCACTAGACACCCTGCGTGCCTCTATCACGGTTATACCGAAAGAGGGGAAGGACCCTGTGTTCAAGTTTCCGGCCAATATCCTTGTTGAATGTGGACCTAAAACTCCTTTCGAAGGTTTTAGCGAATCGCCTCCTAAAGGTCATATGCAAGCTTATCCACACAGACCAGGTAGGCTTCTTACCGAGAAGGGAGGCGAAAGACAATACAGTTAGGGTGCTCAATGCTCTCCACTATGCAACGGTGAAGCAGGTTCCTACGGTCCTGCTGTCTACCGATGCAGAGAAAGCATTTGACCGTGTGGATTGGTCATTTATGCTGGCAACCCTTTGAGAAATAGGACTGGGGGACAACTTATATCATTGGATCTCAGTCATCTACTCAGTCCCGACAGCCCGAGTAAGAACCAATGGGACATACTCAGCATACTTTTCGCTCTCCAACGGTACCAGGCAAGGATGCCCGCTGTCCCCTTTGCTTTTTGTCCTTTCGTTGGAGCCACTGCTTCGTAGGATTAGAGCTAATCCAGATATATCTGGACTCTTGCAAGGACCCCAATGCCACAAAATTGCCGGCTACGCAGATGACCTCTTGTTCATATTGACTAAACCCAATATCTCGCTCCCAAACTTGATGCAAGAACTGACTACATATGGGAAGGTCTCAAAATTTGAAATCAATCTACAGAAATCGGAGGCCCTTAATCTCACAGTCCCGTCACTCCTCATGCCTGACAGTCGACTTTCCCCTTTAGGTGGTCATCCACCTATATTACCTACCTGGGGACAAAAATACCGGCTTCTATCAATAAGATGTTCGAGTTCAATTATCCTCCGTTCTTAGTTGAGGTCCGACGAGACCTAGCCAGGTGGACAGGGCGATCACTCTCTTGGTTCGGGAGGAATAGCGTCTTAAAGATGAACATACTCCCAAGGTTGCTTTACCTACTACAAACTCTTCCTGTACGGGTACCGATATCGTTCCTAAAATCGGTCTGTCGGGAATTTACATCTTTTCTATGGGCAAACGGAGCTCATAGTCTGAACAAGGCCATCCTGACACTGCCCAAAACCCGGGGGGGGATCGGATTCCCAGACCCAGTATGGTATCATGCGGCGATACATATGGCACGAGCCTTTGAGTGGTGTACTGTCGCCTCTGATAAACGATGGTTGCACCTGAAACAAGCCTCATCCCCCTGGCCATTGGCAGGCCTACTATGGACGTCTACGCCTCTCCCTAGGGAGGTCCTTCAGCATCCTCTACTAGGCAACACGATCCATGTCCTCAGGGAGACGCCTGGAGTACTTTCTTCAGGTTCATCTTTGTCAATGATGGCTCCGGTTATCGGAGACCCGTCCTTTGTCCCTGGCTTGGAAGAAAAAGCATTTACACGTCTTCTGACCTCCAACAAGTTTCGGGTGGCTCACTTTTGGCCTACGCAAGACTTTATGTGTCTAGAGAAACTGGCCGCCTTGGTATCGCCCCCCCTGTCAAGATGGTAGACTCTGCACCTCCGACACTTCCTCGCAGGCCTGGGAGGCTTGTCCTCCCCACGAGCATTAGCCTGTGCCGGACATCCTAAAACGAATACAAATATGTTATAATATGTAAGTTGCTCATAAACTACTTACTGCAAGGCACACATGCTTGTGTCCCCGACGTGCACTTTCTCAGGACATTAGCTGCCCCAGCTGAGGAAGCCCTTGTATTATCGACAATGCCTTGACTATATTTGTTTATTGATTTTATGTTCCCCTATCAGTTTGAATGTAACCTTGTAAACATCAAAATAAAGAATTTATTTAAAAAAAAATTGTAAACCCGCAGCCGATCCAGATAAAAGCAAAAATCATCACTAAGTGTGGCCCAATTTGCTGTAAAATGTCTATTGCTTTATGAGGAATGGATAAATCCCCAAATCACCTTTGTCATGTTATTTTGTACAAATATTAGTAGCAAAACAAATTTGGGGCATTTAGAAAATCATTTAGTCCTGGTTAGAAACCATTTTTATCTAGGACCAGTTCCTTCGGAAGACTCTTCCTCATTTTCACATTTCCTACAGTAAAATATTTTCTGCATATGGTGGTTAAACCTTTTTTCATCCAGATTAAAAGGAGTAACCTTGTATTTTGCTAAAACCTTAAAGTGAATATCTTTCCACTGACTTTACCTTGTGGATCATGTGCTGTGTATATTCAAAAAAGGTGATTAGATCCACCCTTATTTACACTTTCTAAATGCATTTCAAATACATTCAGTGCAGTTATTCTTCCCTCATAAGTAAGATCCTTCATGTTCCTTAGTAAACACTTGAGTCCCAAACCTTTCCCTCCCTTTCGCCCGCCTTGAGTCTTAAAGCATTTTGTTTGTTTCAGAGATGTAATTCACACTATGGAACATTGATGGTTGCCACATCTGAAAGTGAACATAACACTTTTACAAATTGAAAAGCTGGACCACAAAACATCAAATTATATAGTTAAAATATGAGTTTTATTAAATATCACACATAGAATTTTCAGAATATCAAAGAACTTCCTTGTCAAAATGACATAAACCAGAATCCGTAAGACATAACTAATATTTCTTCGTATTCCCTTTCTAAAGAGGAAATACAGGCTTTAAGCCTGGGACATGGTTTCTGTCCCATCCAGGGGTTGGAAAATGTTGGTCATCAAAGATTTGAAACTATGCGCTTGCAATCTTAAGTTTAAATATTTGTATGTTCAAGGATCGTCAGGCATCAGTTCAATTACAACAATATTCAGATGAATGGAAAGATTTTACAGTTGGAGATTTTGGGGCTTTTAAAGATTTGGTCCACCACTGGAGGAAAATTACCCTGGCCCACTAGTGAATGATCACAGCCCAAATACCAGAATTACCTCAGTCATATGGTGGTTACCCAAGTTTTAAGTGTAGATGTAATAAGTTCCTGGCCTTGCAGATGAATCCAAAATTTGGACCTCCCTGGTCAAGACCATTAAATATATTAAGCACCTTCCACTAGGTGGTTCATGCCTTCAGGCTAGTCATGTAATGTGCCGGCTCATCTTTTCCTTCCCTCTTCTTTGGTGTTGAGCAGATGTGATAATGTCAAAACTGCTCAGTGGCGGAACAATCAGCAAAGCGACCCAGGAGGTTGCTATGGGGCAAAGGGCACAGGGGGGGCCGGCCAGGACATCCCCCTGATGCCTTGCGGGTCACCTGGGTCACTATGGCATCTCAGGCTGCTGGCTGTCACTGGCTGTGAGAAGGAACACGCTGCTGTTCAGATCACTGACAACCTGTCAGTAATCTATGTAGTGGTGTGTTCCTCCTCACAGCCGCTGCTGAGTCAGTGACAGCCAGCAGCTGCGGTGGAGGAGGATAGGCCCAGTGTTTGCAGTGATGGAGGAGGCGGGGCCTGGTGACAGAGGAGGCAGGGCCCACCAGTGACCGTGGAGGAGGAGGCGGACAGCGGATCGGGACTGACAGGTAAGAGGGTTTGACCAGCCCACCTAAAACCCTGTCGAGGTCACTCTCAGGTTAGCTGTTTGGGATATTAGGTGGGCGTAACTAGAAATCACAGTGCCCTACAGAAACTTTTGCTATGGGGCCCTGTGATTTCTAGTTATGCCCTTGACACTGTTCTTTGCATTATTACACTGTGAGTGTAGAGCACCATGGTGATGCCTTTTCAGGGTGCAGGTTAGTGATGCCCTGCCCTGACGGATGTCGTAAGTCTTTTGGGTTGAATGAAGCTGGAAAGGAAATGCAGTGGGGGCAGCAACAAAGAGAAGTAATGCAGCTAGTGCTACTTTAAAAACAAAATGTTTTAAACCAGCTGGGTGATCTTTTATTAAAAAAAAATAAAAAATAGCCCAAAGTAATACTTGAAATCTAGAGAAAGGCAGCTTTTTTTCTACAGCTATGTGTAGACATACATATTCCTAATTGAAAAATCAGTTTCCTCATAGTTCAGAGATACATTAAAAGAGAATTATGGCCTAACCTAAGCCTAAATGGAGAGGGAAATCCCTGCGGAGAGTGTTGACTGACAGTCACCCCTCTGTGCAGGGTGAGAAACGGGAAGTCAGCTATAAGCAGTGTGTGTTTGCTGACTTCCCGATCAATAGAGCTGACCTGTGATAGCTTCAGTGTCATAGGTTGGCTTGAATTATTGGGATGAGTGTTTTTCACTCACCCCATAATTCTCCTTTAAGTGCATTTAAACTAAAAAAAGTACCAGTAGTAAATACTAAAGACGTTTAGTCGTATTCACTTGTGGGACAGAATCTTTCATAGGCTTGCTATCCAGCTGCCCCAGACATGTCATACACTGTCAACATAAAAATATATCTTATGAGAATAACAGGTTTCAGACGTCAAAGAAAGATGAGGTGGTCTCTGTGATGTGGAGTATGCAAGACCGCTCTCTACAAGAGATGATTTATTTTCCCTGTTCTGATTGAAACTTAATGCCAGGTAGATCTAAAATACACACATTAGTGCACCTTCATTATAACATCATAAAATCTATTTTTAATGCAAGTAGTTTAAGCACCTGAATTTAATAGGGTATCAGCTTCTTGTGGTCTGCTGCATAGCAGAGCTCAGGCTGAGTGAAAGGAAGAAATGGAAAAAGGATTGCAGCCGTTCCTGCGATGTCTATGAGCCCAACCGGACATCAGGGGTGTGGAGGTGGCCGGGCAGGAACATAAACTTGCGGTGTTTACCCTCCACACTGGACCCCCTTTATTCCCTAAATCATCTCCCTGTTCTACAAGCTTTGCAATGCGATTTGAAAGCCTAGGATAAACCACACTTCTTGTGGCTGGGCCGGGCCGCATCTTTAAAGATGAATGTTCTCCCGCAGTTATTATATGTGTTCCACACAATTCCTATTTTTGTCCCGGAAGCATTCTTCAAATCGATTAGATCAATGTTTCGCGCGTTTATCTGGGGAGGTCGTCTGGTAAGGGTTGGTCTGTCTCTTCTCTCCCGACCCGGCTATGCATTTGGTCAACATGGCCCGTGTGTGTGTACCGGTCCATTGGTGGTCCTCCAGAATCCCTACAGTGGGTGAGTGGTTTAGGAGACTGAGTAGAGTTCAGGAAATAGAGGAGCTTATTCATATCTCTAGAGATACACTTGCTAAATACACCTCACTTTGGGCATGTTGGACACACTTCAAGACGACTGAAGAGTATACTGCTTACCTTGAGCTTTAACAATGAGGATGCTACGTGGGAAGGGTTAGGTGCCATTTTTCCTTTGGCCCGATCTGGCGACTTGGCTGATACAGGCTTTGTACCGGGGTCGGATCTCCCCTATTCAACTGAGAGGGGATATCCCTAAGCCCCCCCCCCTTTTTTTTCTCTCTTCCCACTATCTTGTGTTTCCCCCTTTCCCCTCCCCTTGTGTTGTTTTAGTCTCGTCCTATGGTGTTTTTGTCCTATGTGGTAGCGATATATATGTGTGTGAGGTGGATGGATCTCGTACCTCTTGAATGTCCTCCAGCCTCACCTGTCTCCAGATACCTAAACAGATACCGAACCCACTGATTCAGTCGACTGACTATATACACTAGATGTGAGGTGGGAGGTCTCCTGACTAACGCTTGCAATGGGCTTTGACCCTGATTCTGTGTGTGTGGGTCAGGATATCTGTTGATACACAGCGCTTCTAAGTACGAGATGTTGAATATTCTGTTTTCCATACGGTTCTCTGTTTTCTTATTTTTCTTTGAACTGTTCCTCTCACATGGGTTATGTGCCACAGGATGGCCGACCTGTTGAAAATGTGATATGGTTAGATGGATCGCCTGTACTGTGATATACCTTGTTTAATTTGGAAACTCAATAAAAATTGTTTATGGGAAAAAAAAAAGAAATGGAAAAAGGAACCAATCACTTGTGTTGCAGTGTTCTAAAAAGGAACATGTTGGTATGAAAAGAGAACAGAGTGAGAGATGAGGTAATCAGTCTTCTGCTTCTTCTTTCACTGTCCAGTCACAGGCTAAAGGATAGACAGATGTACAAATCTCAGAACTGGATGAATATAAATGCAAATCCTTTAGCAGGTCAAACAGCTTCCATATACTGTATGTATTTCATCTGTGTATTCAACTAATTGCTTGGAGTGCAGTTTTAAATAAATATAAGACATATCTGTATTAGGGAAGTGCTGATACCGATATTAGTATAGGTATCGGAGGTATTAAAGGGCATTGCCATGAGTACTTGTTCTCGTGAAAATGCCCTGATACTAAAAGGCCAATAATGGCCCTTTAAACAAGAGTGGTCCTTGAGGTCCCATCTTTGACAGCGCCAGTCTGACCCCACATCTCCTCCTCCTTTGCCATGCCTGCAGAGACCAGCACAGCACTGGACTGCCCCGCAACCCCTCTACAGCCATGTGACCCAGCACCCAGATGTTCATCCCTAGAGAGCCTGGCACCCTCCTGCAGAGCCCTGGAGCGCCCGGCAGACATCTGTACAGCCCTTGAGAGACCCACATGCAGCCCTGGTGAGATCTGCATGCAGCCCTGGTGAGACCCTAACACATCCCTTGTAAGACCTCCACGCATCCCTGGTAAGACCAGAACACAACCCTGGTGAGACCCTAACGCAGCCCTGGTGAGATCCAAACACAGCCTTGCTGAGATCCAAATGCAGCCTTGGTGAGATCTGCACACCGCCTAGTGAGACCTGCACGCAGCCGTGGTGAGACCCAAACGCAGCCCTGGTGAGACCGCACAACGCCCTGTATAATCATGGATTGATGGGATCTGTAGGCCTCTATTGCTGGTTGCCATTCTCCATTGCTGAATAATCATGGATTGCTGAGGTTTGTAGTCCTCTATAGCCAGTTGCCATTCTCCATAGCAATAGAGAATGGCAACTGGCTATAGAGGACTAATGATTTCCTGGCCCCTCCTCATGTCAGCCCACTGCGGGTCAGCTCCACCCTCATAACCCCCTCCTAGGACCACCATTATAGTAATAAAAGGCCCCATCGTCCTATCCCTGTGTTCTTTTTCTCTCCTCGCTCTGACTGAGTAGGAGCATTTTAGATTTGTTATTTAACTACCTCCGGGCCGGCCGGGAGCTCTCTAGATCTGAGCGGGCAGGCAGCGATGCCTGTTACCATACAAGCGATCGCTTGTATGGGGTGCCGAACGGTCCCCCCCCCCTCCATTGTCCCGGTGATCCCGGGCTCCGCTGTGCCCGGTGCAAGCCCGGGATCAGCATGTCGCCTGTGTCCCCTCACCTCTCCAAGAATGTGGAAGTGGTGTATAATACATCACTTCTGCATTCTTGTGTCACTCTCCAGCTTCAGAAGCTGCAAAGAAGCTGATGGAGCAGATCTGTGCTTCATCAGCTTCTTTTGGGGGTTCCTAGGTGACATTAGGGGTCTTGGAGACCCCTGATGTCTCCATAAAGAGGACCTGTCACATATTTTGCTATCACATAGGGGGGTTTTATTAGCCCCCGTATGTGATAGCAATAAAGTTTAGTGGAAAAAAAAAGGAAAAAAAATTAAGTTCCCCTCCAAAATTTAAAGTTACACATAAAATAGAATAAAAAAACCCCAAAAAATTTGTAAAGTCCCCACCCATACCATACATACACATGCAAACATGGGGCGCATACGTGCAAAATAGACGATTGCGCCCATTACGCCGCACATGTTACATATCGCCGCGAACATCGGAGTGAGAGCAATAATTATAGGGCCATCAATCACGGATAACACTAAACTGATGAGCGGTAAAAGCTTTTAAAGTGTCACCTATGGCCAATTTTGGGTATGGTAGTTTTCTGCGATTTCGCGGTTGCGCACAATTTTAAAGCTTGACATGTTTGGTGTCTATTTACCCGACGCGACCCGATCTTTTATATTTTACAAAAAAATTGGGTAATAATAAATGTTTCCTAACATAATGTAAAAAAAAAAAAAAATTTCAAACATTTCTGTAATTTTTCCTAATTATGGTAAAAAATAAAAACCCCAGTGGTGTTTAAATACCACTAAAAGAAAGCTATATCTGTTCCCAAAAAATGGTATAAAATTCATTTCAGTACAGCGTTGCATGACGGAATAAACGTCAGTCAAAATACCGCAGCGCTGAATACCGTATCGAATACCGTATCGAAGGATCGGCCCGGCCAGGCGTCCCTACGCTAGGCAACCGGCGGCAGGAGGGCTACATAACAGGGAGCTGAATCTGTCCTCCTCCTGTTCATGCCTCTTCACTCAACGCCTGTCCCTTCTCTGCCGTTCAATTCAGCTACAGGTAAGGGATCTGCTCTTCTTCTTAATTTCTAGGCTTCATAGTTTTCTGGACCTTAGTGAATACTGTTTTGTTTTGCTCTGCAGTTTGTTTCGACCAAGCACCATTTACACTGAGCCCGCCGCCTAGACCATCTAGGAAGGGTAAGATGTAGGTCTCTTGCTGAAAAAAATTTTAAAAAATAAAAGAGAGCATTTTTGTATGGCAAGAGAACCTGTCTAATATACATGTATTGTCATGTTACAGGGGAAAGAGCCACAGACGCAGATCTTCGCAGTCACCAGATAAGTACCCGCTAGATCTGGTTCTCTCTCCGTCAATGAGCAAGCACTCATCCAGGGAGCAAGGATCACAGAGGTTACAGCACCATGGCAGTACCCATAAAGGGGGTAGGTCCAGCAGAAAATCTCCCAGCCCAGGCCTCACCAGTGTTCCCACTAGCATCCACAAGGTGCTGTGCATGTGGAGCTAGAGCACTTCCTTCTAAAATGTTATGTAGATCCTGCTTTATAGAAGCAGCACAGAACAAAGTGCAGGAGGTGCATGATGTGCAGGATTTTATTACTAACGCAGTTTCTCAAAGTATGCGAAGTTTTTCCCAGCCAAAGAGCTCCAGCCGCAGAAGGAGAATTTTAGATAGCTCAGATGAGCCCCTGTAGCTCGGAGTTGCAGGAATCTTTTGTGCTGGAGGATGTATCTTATTCGAAAAGGTGGCAGATTTTGTAGTGGCAGTTAAGGAGGTGATAGGTTGGGAGGAAGAAAGGTCAGAAAATACTTTCCTGACCTGAAGAGGGATCTCCCGTGTTTTCCCTTGATTTATGAGATTAAGGAGTTAATTGAGGAGGAATGGGAGGGACCCGACAGGAAGCAGAACACACACAATAGGATGTCCAAACTATATCCTTTAAAGTCCCAAGATGTGCTTTGGGAATCACTTTGGGAATTACCACCAAAAGGTGGATGCTCCATTGCAGAGGTTGGCCCGACATATTTCTTTGCCTTTGGAGGATTCGGTGTCGTTTAAGGATCCCATGGATCACAGGTTGGAAGCAGACCTGAAACATATTTTTTCCATGGCTGGGGCAGTATGCAGGTCAGCCGTCGCCTTAACCTCTGTGTCGAGGGCAATGAGGGCCTGGGTGGCCAAAATTGAGGATATCATAGAGGAACATGATGTAGATACGGCTGTTTCCGCATTGGATAATCTAAGATTGGCTTCGGATTTTGTGGCAGAGGCAGCAGTGGATCAGGTTTGGTTTGATGCCGCACTCGGTAACCTCCAGGAGGGCGTTGTGGCTTCGCCAATGAGTCGCCGATTCTGCCTCAAAGCAAAGCCTGTGTGCGATACCGTTCTCAGGAAAATTATTGTTTGGCAAAACATTGGAAGAAGCCATCAAGTGGGTTGCCAGAGACAAATCCGGGCTTTTGCCCCAGAATCGATAAAGGAAACAAGCAGTTTTTTTGTCCCAATCGTGGTTCCCAAAATCAGTTCAGGGAGGGGAGATCATATAGGCCGGGGAAGCCCTTTTTTTTTGCTCCAATTAGAAATCGAATCAGTCATCTTTTGTTAAAACAGCTAAGGCCAGAGCCGCAGCGGAGGGGGAAGCAGACGGAAAAAACGTTCTGAAGGTGTGACCGTCCAGCCAGGTCACGTAGGAGCAAAATTAGCCTTATTCGAACCGGTTTGGGAGAAAATATTAGAGATGCGTGGATATTAGATATAATTCATCGTGGTTATCAGATAGAATTTGCCAAGAGACCACCATGCACACATTTCGTGCAACCCAAATTCCAACCTCCAAGTGAAGTTCCGTTGTTTGCTGATTTATATTGAAGAATTGCTGAAATCACAAGCTATTCATCCAGTACCAAGAAAGGAAAGGGGCTTAGGAATATATACGCCTCTGTTCCCAGTAAAGAAGTCCTACGGGACGTACAGACCGGGGTTAGATCTAAAATTTCTGAACGCCTTCATTTCGGTACTCCCCTTCCGCATGGAGTCCTTGGAGACGGTTCTATCCCTCGTCAAGAGAGATCAATGGCTAATATCTATCGATCTGGCAGATGCTTATCTCCATGTCCCCATTTTTCACGGTCATCAGCAGTTCCTGCGTTTTTCTCTTTTAAACAGTCATTACCAGTTTCATTGGCTGCCATTCGGTCTCTGCACGGCTTCAAGAACGTTCACAAAAATTCTATCAGCTCAGATCGCATTACTCTGTACAAGACACATTCAGATCTATCACTACTTGGACGATATTTTCCTTTTGACCGATTCAGCAGCTCAGGCAATTCTACACCGCAATCACGTACTAGCCTCCCTAAAGTCTTTCGGCTGGTAAGTGAATGGGGAGAAGAGTTCCCTAACGCCATCCAGGCAGCTGGAGTATCTGGGGGTTCTCTTCGACACTCAACGAGGCAGAGTATTCTTACCTCCCAGGAAGGTGAACATCATTCAGGAAACAGCATCCAGGGTGGGGCGAATGTCACACGTGGTTTCCTCTGTTGTTACAGATGACGATGGCAGACCCGATTCCCCTGCCCTTGAGGGACGATCTTTTGGAACAGGGGAAGTTCGTACACCCCAATCTCATGCGCTTACGGCTCATGGCCTGGTTGGTGAACGCCTCCGATTAGAAAGACTAGACTTTTCTGAGCATGTAATATCTACATTGCTGAAGGCTCGTAAACCATCCACGAACTCAGTATACTCCAGTGTTTGGGCGAAGTTTCAGGAGTTTGCAGAGGGAAGACAGTTTGACCCTTTAAATCCACCAATTAGCAAGCTGTTTGTAATGATTCGTGCAAGCACAGCAAGATATATAGGATCGCAGCTGCGGAGGTAAGTGGCAATGGTTCAGGTGGAGGGTTCACAGTTACACTTTAGTGCAGTGAGTGAAGTCGGAACCCCTTACACATCATACACCATTTGTTTCTAATAGTATTTTAGTAGTGGCAGCAAATTCTCACAGAACCACAATTTACCAGCATCGGGGCCTGTTGGGATTTGTAGTTCACTCGCCCTAGTTAACTTCACAAGGGGTGATGACCGTAGGTAACTACAAGTAATACGATGGCTATGACAGTTCAAAGTATAGGTTATGACACGGTTGGTATCCTGGGTTTAGTTAGCTTCACTAACCCAGAGCATGGAAATCAGTTAATTGCTAATAAGATATCACAGTCCTATGCAGCAGTAGAATGGAATCAAATGGCAATGAGAGAGGATGAGGGAATAGCGGAGCTTCCCAGCTAGGTATCAGCCTTCCACACTCCAATTGATTGCAACATGTGTTTAATGGCTACTTGCTGTTTGGTGGGGAATGCAGTCCCAGGATGTGATGCTGAATCCACGCTGCCAGGAGTCCAAGGATGATAGAGCCAGTGTTTTAAAGAGGCTGTAGCAGGCTCTCCTGTTCCAAAGCTTCTGTGCAGTTCCTAAGTAGCTTGCTCGACGTACTACTTTGCTAGAACGCCGAGCAAGTGGTCAGCCTACATTTTTGTAGGCAGAGAGAGGTGGTTGGGGGCGGAGCCGGAGGCGAGACCCGACCCGAGCGTCTCCTAGCAACGGGACGCAGCTGGGCCGAGCTCACCACGTCATCACGCTGGCTCAGCTGATCAGCGAGGGGAGGAGTGGAGCGCTGAGGAACGCACGCCCGTCAACGAGACGCTGCTGATGGGGCCATCCCCGCCATGGTCTCGGGCATCGGAGCGGTGCTCGTTCCTGACAGTACCCCCTCCTCAAGGGAACCCTCCGGGGACCCAAGGTCGGCGAAGGCTTGTGAGGATACTTCAAGTGAAACTTCCGCAGCATCCTGGGAGCGTGCACATCCCCCGCATCCTCCCATGAGTCATCTTGTGCACCGTACCCCTTCCATCTGATGAGGTATTGGAGTTTGTTCCGGTACCTCCGTGCGTCCAGTATGGCCGCCACCTCAAACTCAGCCTCACCCTCCACATCAATTGGAGGGAGATTGGCCGGAACCCGGTCCTCAAAAGTGTTGGGACGATGGGGTTTTAGGAGAGAGACATGAAATACAGGATGAATGCGCATAGCAGAGGGCAGCTTCAAGTGTACCGTCACCGGATCGATAATCGCCTCTATGGGGTATGGCCACGTGAACAATCGACTCAGCTTCCTTGATGGTGTCGTTAATTTCAAATGCTTGGTGGATAACCACACCAAATCCCCCACTTGATAGGAAGGCGGGTTGCGTTTCCTGAGATCATGGTAATGTTTTTGCCTTTCCTGGGCCAGCTTGAGGTTATCTTTTATCAAGACATGGTTTCTGGTGAGTTGTGTTAGGAAGTCATCGGTACAGGGAGTGTTGGTCGGCAATGGCTTGTGAGGATACTTCAAGTGAAACTTCCGCAGCATCCTGGGAGCGTGCACATCCCCCGCATCCTCCCATGAGTCATCTTGTGCACCGTACCCCTTCCATCTGATGAGGTATTGGAGTTTGTTCCGGTACCTCCGTGCGTCCAGTATGGCCGCCACCTCAAACTCAGCCTCACCCTCCACATCAATTGGAGGGAGATTGGCCGGAACCCGGTCCTCAAAAGTGTTGGGACGATGGGGTTTTAGGAGAGAGACATGAAATACAGGATGAATGCGCATAGCAGAGGGCAGCTTCAAGTGTACCGTCACCGGATCGATAATCGCCTCCATGGGGTATGGCCACGTGAACAATCGACTCAGCTTCCTTGATGGTGTCGTTAATTTCAAATGCTTGGTGGATAACCACACCAAATCCCCCACTTGATAGGAAGGCGGGTTGCGTTTCCTGAGATCATGGTAATGTTTTTGCCTTTCCTGGGCCAGCTTGAGGTTATCTTTTATCAAGACATGGTTTCTGGTGAGTTGTGTTAGGAAGTCATCGGTACAGGGAGTGTTGGTCGGCAACACGGAAGAGGGTAGAAGTCTGGGGTGGAACCCATAATTGGGTAGAAAGGGGACATTCGCGAAGAAGATCTCGCTGTGTTATTGAAAGTGAATTCCGCCAGAGGCGACAGATCTATCCAGTCGTCCTGTAAGAATGTGCAATGGCAACGCAGATACTGTTCCAGACACTGGTTTACCCTCTCGGTCTGCCCATTCGTCTGTGGGTAATATGCACTGGACAATCGGTGGTTGATGTCTAATCGACTACATAAGGCTTTCCAAAATTTCGAGACAAACTGTGTCCCACGATCTGAGATGAGGCGGGTTGGCACTCCATGTAAGCGCACGACGTGGTTTAAGAAGGCTTTTGCGGTTTCCTGGGCATTGGGCAGCTTCGGTAACGGTATGAAATGAGCCATCTTAGAGAACATATCTACAACGACTAAGATGGTGTTATGGTTCCTGGATGGGGGTAGTTCCAGGATAAAGTCGAGAGAAACCACCTCCCATGGCCTGTTGGGTATCGGGGAATTCATCAGAAGGCCATAAGGCCGGCCTTTGTCGTGTTTGCAAGTAGCACATATTTCACATGTGGATACAAACTCTTTTATGGTTTTTGTCATCTGTGGCCACCAGAAGTATCGTTTTGTTAGGTCAATGGTTTTGGTCATTCCGGGGTGTCCTGCGAGAGGGGTCTCATGCATCAACCGGAGAATGGGAACCTGCATTGAAGGAGGAATGAACAATCTTGCGTCTTTGTACAGAAAGCCCTCTTGGTCTTTGACTAAAGGTGAAGGCGGTACACTCCCAGGGAGCGCCAGTGCTCGTTGGAGTTCCTGCTTGAGGTTTATAGTAGCTGCAAGGAGTCGGCCCTGGGGGATGATCGTTTCAGGAACTATTGAGGGCAACGGGTGCTCCCCAATCCGAGATAGGGAGTCCGCCTTGCCATTTTTAGAACCCGGGCGGTACGTAATAACGTAATTGAAACGGTTGAAGAGGAAGCTCCAGCGTACCTGACGGGATGAAAGGGTCCGGTTGGTTTTTAAATACTGGAGGTTTTGGTGGTCCGTGTAAATGATGATGGGGGTTGGTGTACCTTCGAGAAGATGGCGCCAATGTTCGAGGGCACATTTGATGGCCAACAATTCCTTTTCTCCCACAGGATAGTTCAGTTCAGCAGCGTTTAAAGGTACGGGAGTAGAAGGCAACAGGGTGCAAAGGCTTGAGCAAGGTTTCTCTCTGTGATAGAATAGCCCCGACAGCGGTGTTAGAAGCATCCACTTCCAGGACGTAGGATAATGCAGGATCTGCGAGACGTAGTGTAGGTGCGGAGGTGAAGCGTCCTTTTAGGTCATCGAAATCTCTCTGAGCATCCAGGGACCACGCAAATCTTATCTTGGTACTGGTCAACTGGGTTAGGGGTTTGACCACTGCAGAGAAGTTTTTTACGAACTTGTGGTAGAAATTTGCGAACCCCAGAAACTTCTGAAGTGCCTTCCTGCTGCGGGGTATTGGCCAGTTAAGTATACACTCGACCTTGGATGTGTCCATTTCGATGCCAGCGGGGGAAATGACAAACCCCAGGAAGGGAATGGTGTCCTTCTCGAAGTAAAATTTTTCTAGTTTGGCATACAACCTTTGTGTTCTAAGCCGTGCCAATACCCAGCGCACATGTTTACGATGGTCAGTAAGGTTAGTGGAGTAGACTAAAATATCATCCAGATACACAATTACGCAGACATCCAACAAATCCCGGACTATATCGTTAACGAATGCTTGAAAAGTGGCAGGAGCGTTACATAACCCAAAGGGCATCACGTTGTACTCAAAAAGACCGTACCGGGTGCGGAATGCGGTCTTCCACCTGATTTTATGCGTATGAGATTATACGCCCCCTTGAGATCGAGTTTGGTGAATAGCGTAGCGTTTTGGAGTCTTTCAATCAGTTCTGAAATTAAAGGCAGAGGGTACCTTTTTTTCCGGGTGATTTTGTTTAGTTCGCGGTAGTCGATAATAGGCCGGAGGCTTTGGTCTTTGTTTCTGACGAAGAACATTCCTGCCCCGGCGGGGGACGTAGATGCCGAAATGAATCCCTTCTTGAGATTTTCCTCAAGATATTCTTTGAGATGTTGTAGCTCAGGAGCCGATAGGGGGTATACCCGACCTACCGGTATGGCACTACCCGGTAACAAGTCAATAGGGCAGTGATACGGCCTGAGGAGGTAGAGTATCTGCTATGTCAGGAGGTAGAGTGTCAGCAAAATCACTGTATCGGGTTGGAATCGTCCCTGAACTTACCTGGAGAACGGAAGTGATGGGATAACATGACTGTTTACAGTACTTAGAATCGAGTAGGGGGGTATTGTTTACCCAGTCGAAGGTAGGCTGATGTTGTTTCAACCACGGTAACCCCAGAATAACGGAAAGAGGGGTGAGGGAATGATATCAAAGGATAGATGCTCGATGTGATTGTGAGGGGATACCACAAGGATAGGAGAGGTTTCATAAGCTATAGGCCCAGATGCCAGAGAGGTGCCATCAATAACCCTGACAGAGAGAGGTGTTGATTTATTTTGCAAGGGAATTTTAATATGGTTAACCAGTTTAGCATCGATAAAGTTCCCGCACGCTCCCGAGTCTACCATGGCTTCAACGGAAAGATGTTGCTGATCCCACTGTAAAGTCAAAGGAACAGTTAGATATATGTTTGAAGGTAGATTATCTGGGTTCAACTTACATAGGTAGAACTTCTTACCCTCATTCTTCCTTCTGACGCTTGGGCAGTCGTTGACCCCATGCTCGGGAGCTGCGCAGTACATACATAGGTTACCGGCACGTCTGTGGTTCTTCTCGGCCTGGGTAAGGGGCCCCTTAATCGCACCTATCTCCATGGGTTCATCTCTCATAGGTGGACTTGGTCTGCGAACTGGGCAGGGATAGCCAGTCGCTCGTTCGGCCCTGCGTTCTCGAAGTCGCCGGTCGATAGCCACGGCTCTGTGGATGAGTGCATCAAGTGTAGCAGGTAGATCTGCACGTGCTAGTTCATCCTTCAACATTTCGGACAGTCCCAATCTGAATTGGTTCCGTAGACTGAGCTCATTCCATTGAGTTTCTCTAGCCCATCGTTGGAACTCCGCTATATAATCCTTGACAGGTCTTTTTCCCTGTTTTAGGTTGCGGATTGCGGACTCAGCGGTGAGCTGTTTACAGGGATCTTCGTACAGAAAATCCATGGCCTGTATAAACTCCGGATAGGAATCCAGTAGCGGATCCTCGTTCTCGATGTAGGTGTTAGGCCATGCTCTTGGTTCACCGCGCAGGTTTGAGATTAGGGTCCTTACTTTGATATGATCAATGGTGTAGGTCCTTGGCTTCAGATCGAACATGATATTGCAGGCATTGACAAAATCCCGGTACTGTCTTCGGTCACCTGAGAAGGGATCTGGGGGGCTGACCTTAGGCTCTGGGCCTTCTCTTGGAGCCTCAGCTGCGTCGCGTTGCTGTGCGAGGCGGCCTCTGAGGTCACGATTTTCGGCCCGGAGTTCGGTCACGTTAGCGGTGAGAGTCTCTATGCGTTGTGTAAGGGTGATGAGGTGCGCGGCAAGCTCCGCTGGATCCATTTCCCTGAAGGAGGGGGTTCTAGCAAACTGTAATGATTCGTGCAAGCACAGCAAGATATATAGGATCGCAGCTGCGGAGGTAAGTGGCAATGGTTCAGGTGGAGGGTTCACAGTTACACTTTAGTGCAGTGAGTGAAGTCGGAACCCCTTACACATCATACACCATTTGTTTCTAATAGTATTTTAGTAGTGGCAGCAAATTCTCACAGAACCACAATTTACCAGCATTGGGGCCTGTTAGGATTTGTAGTTCACTCGCCCTAGTTATCTTCACAAGGGGTGATGACCGTAGGTAACTACAAGTAATACGATGGCTATGACAGTTCAAAGTATAGGTTATGACACGGTTGGTATCCTGGGTTTAGTTAGCTTCACTAACCCAGAGCACGGAAATCAGTTAATTGCTAATAAGATATCACAGTCCTATGCAGCAGTAGAATGGAATCAAATGACAATGAGAGAGGATGAGGGAATAGCGGAGCTTCCCAGCTAGGTATCAGCCTTCCACACTCCAATTGATTGCAACATGTGTTTAATGGCTACTTGCTGTTTGGTGGGGAATGCAGTCCCAGGATGTGATGCTGAATCCATGCTGCCAGGAGTCCAAGGATGATAGAGCCAGTGTTTCAAAGAGGCTGTAGCAGGCTCTCCTGTTCCAAAGCTTCTGTGCAGTTCCTAAGTAGCTTGCTCGACGTACTATTTTGCTAGAACGTCGAGCAAGTGGTCAGCCTACATTTTTGTAGGCAGAGAGAGGTGGTTGGGGGCGGAGCCGGAGGCGAGACCCGACCCGAGCGTCTCCTAGCAACGGGACGCAGCTGGGCCGAGCTCACTGCGTCATCACGCTGGCTCAGCTGATGAGCGAGGGGAGGAGTGGAGCGCTGAGGAACGCACGCCCGTCGCCCGGCAACGAGACACTGCTAGCGGGGCCGTCCCCCTAGAACTTTATTGCCCAAATGGGATCTCACGCTGGTACTAAAGGCATGATTGCATGCCCTTTTCGAGCCTGCAGAGTCAGCTTCCATCTGGCATGTGACATTGCGGACTGTCTTCCTACTGGAGATAGCATCAGCCAGGAGAGTTTCAGAGCTTCATGCCTTGTTCATTAAGGAACCGTTCCTGCTATCTCGACCTAATAAGATTGTACTACATCCTATGCCTTCCTTTTTACCCAAGGTCTCGTCAACGTTTCATACCAATTGGGAAGTGGAGCCGATGACCTTTGATCCAGCTCAGCTTCCAGAAGGGAGGCAGGATTGGGTGAAACTCGACCTAGTGAAAAACCTGTATTTACTGTATACCTAGAACGGACTAAGGAGTTTTGCAGAGAGGAGAATATTTTTGTCCTTCCAGCAGGTAAGAGGAAGAGTTTGGCAGCCCCTTGTGAAGGTGATCTCCTTAGCTTATTCTAACATGGGTCTTTCTCCTCCTTCCGATGGGCATCAAGCCATGGTTTAATTCCACTAAACCGTCACCACTTGGATAAAGTAGCAGTATACCCCTGAAGGTAAGAGTGTTATTAGTGTAGTAATGCCATTGCCCCTGGTTACTGATTGTGATAATTCCCTTTAGTTACCTGCCTGTCTGTAATTACTACTTTTATCACTCCTTCTCTCTAGAGTAGTCCATTCCATTCACAGCTCTATATTTACTCTTACAAAAAACAGGCAGACTGCTCCATATATTTTAGAGATTAGGCAGCCTTCAGTCAGTCATCTCCTCTTTAGACAAGGCCATACACCAGGCCAATGACAGAACTACCTCCATAGCAGCACTATGGGGAGGGAAGCACACCTGGGACCATAAGGGATGACCCCATTTTTCATCTTGGCTGCTATACTGCTTGCTCAGTTGTACATGCCTCCCAAGCATACCTGGAAACTTGCCAATCTCTTTCAGTTACCAGCTGTCCAGGTTTCATGTAAAACTCCCTGGCCTGCAATGTTTGTGAGCAACGTTACAATGTTGTGTCACTTGGTCAATGCCAGCAATGTGACTTCAGATAGCAAACTGGAGCAGAAAGCTGATACTAGGGAGAAGGAAAGATCAGGAGGAGGTCTCTTCCTCCAGTTCTGGAAATTGGTCAGGTGCCAATGTCAGGACCCCTGCAGTGCCCATAGGAGACTTCAGGGCCATGATCATCACTAGTTGGAGAACTGGTAGCCCATATCAAACATATATTTATATTGCTTGGTGGATAATGTTTATGCAGTAAACACTGCTAATTTTGGAGAAGTGACCCTCCATACTTGTCTTATATTTACACACTGCTCAGATGTTTAGGCACTGTACTAGCCTTTATTTGCTTTATAGCTCATGTGGGATAGAGGAGGTACTCCACCAGGTGGAGAGGGGACAAAAAGAACAATGGAAAGAACGGATATAGTGTAACAGTTTCAAATTATGCAAGGATTGTGGCTGGTGAAACGAGATACACACATGGTCAGAGATTAAGAGGCTTTGTGTTGCACCAGTCCACCCCAACTCTCTACTATAGCTTGCCCATTCCCATTGTGCCTAGTTGCTCTACTAAGTAATGAATTCTAGTGAAATGCTCCCCTGAAAAACAGTTTGGCGCCAGTAATTTTTTTTGCCCTAACACATCTGGTGAGAGACAGCAGGGGCATCCCACACATCCCTGCTCATTCTTTCCTCCTCTCTTCCTATTCCTCCTCCTTTAGATGCTCTCTTGTTGCTTTTTTCTCACTAGTTCAATTATATATTTGATTTATAAAACAGCAGTCTTTAATCTGAACCATTGAAGAAATAGACAAATAGGCATGCAATTTACTGCCTTCTACTACCAAATAATAGAAATGCACTATCTACATGCATAACAATGAAGGACAGACACTTTTTGTTGGAACTTTATTTCATACTTTACCTCCATTTGTATTGTAATTAACATTTTAAATAAATAAAATAACAAGTTAAAAAGCCCCAACATAGCTCTGCCTTTTTCAGTATTGCAGCTGTTTACCTCTCTTTTGGTCTACTAATAAAACCCATTGCATACAGAACATTTCTCTGAACAGTGTTTGCCAAGTCATAAATATTGGGACCAGAGCCAGGACTAGATGACAAAGCCCACAGGGCAGGCTTAGTAAACCACACTTCAAATTATGGCCCATAAGTGATCTAATTGTACATATCATACATAGTCATTGAGGGGTTGCCAGTTCACTGCAATAATAGAAAAAACCCTTGGTCAAACTCACGTTTAACAGAAGTATTCACTAAAGAGATGAGGCATACCTAAGTCTTGGCACAGAAAGATATTATTTAAAGAACGTGTGGAAAGGTTGAATGATATCACATATGTACAGTATGTGCAATAGCAAGTACAATAGGGAAGCCAAACAATTTAGCAAGGTACAGTACTGAAAAGCCGTAACGGTTTCTGTGTCAAGCCCAGATCTGTACATGGCACACTATCAGCAACCTACTGCAGGAAAGGTGAGAGAAGTCTTATCTGACATCATAACTGGAGGTTATCTCAACACTGATTTTTGTTTCAAGACTTAACTGTGAGGATAGGATGATGGATGTTCAGATGGCAGGAATGCATCTGGTATTTTTCATTGTAAAAAAAATACATGCATATTCTCTAGCATGTAGTTTGTGTGGCACTGTACTGGTGTAAAATAGGAATATACAGATGTATAGGAAGCCTGGTGCTTAGAAGATATTGAGCTACAGCTGCTCTGGCTTCCAAGAAAGAAGATGCCCCATCTGAGGTTCTGACAGAGAAGTATAATACAATATGTGCTCCAGGGAGGTAACCTAATTTCAGTTAAGGATATGTTTTGAGCATCAGATTAGACTGGTGCTCTATTAGACATGTATACTTTTTTTGTCAGCATTACATCAGATTTGATAGTTATCAAGCATGCTTGAGCTATGCGACATTAACAGTTATACAATTTTATAGCTTTGTGCTGTTTATGAAGCTGTTAGGGCCCATTCACACCAGACACAGTGCATTCCGACCCAATTCTGGCCGGAGCGCACTGGATCGCATTGCGGCCGGCTCACTTTTTTGTGGGGCGGGAGGGAGGGTGGCGGTCCATTGAAGTGAATGGCACCGTAGCCATGCGATCTGTTGAGTGCAATCTCACATTCCACAGATAGAAGTGACATTTCAGGACCGATCTGCTGTTCCAGGGCAGATCGGTTCTCATGCACATACGATCTGTGATACCGATCTGCCCTGGAACAGCTGAGAAAGCGTTGGAATTCCTTACCTTTTGCCGGTCACATATTCCACCTCCGGAAAAGTGGGCGCGATCACGTTAAAATATGTGACCACGTTACCGGTCACACATTCCAACCCAGTCGCAATCTTTGATAGAACACAGGCATTGATGTGCCTTGTGTTTCCATGCGATGTGCCTTGCGATCGCATTGTGGCCAGAGGGCGTGGCTGTGGTGCCATTAACTTCAATGCATCGCCACGCCCCCTCTCCCCCACAACAAACTGGGCCGGCTGCAGTGCGATCCAGTACGTTCCAGCCACAATCAGGCCGGAAACGCACTGAGGATGGTGTGAACGAGGCTTTAACACAGTAGTGAAGTGTAACTCTAGGCAAAATGGTGTGGAGGGGAGGGTTAGAACTTCTGCCAGGGTTTGTGGCATCAGTAAAGTTCTGTGGAATATGTAGGAAGTATGTACTAAATAACTCAATAGTGTGTGTTTTGGGAAAATTACAACGCTGAAAAGAAAGGGGTCCTTACTACAAATGCTAGTTTCCTGGCTGTCTCTGCCTCAGTAACAGGTTGGAGGAGGCACAAGTGGCTCATCTGCAGCAGAGAAAGATCAGGTCTCCTAACCTGCCAGAGAGGACTGTGCAGTGTGGCAAATGGCCCGTTCACCGTGTTGACCTGCACTGTGTTGCACCGGATCAACGCAGGTCACCCTAGGACACATAGAAAAAGTTTTAATCAGCTCCGTTAAAAACAATTGTAATATTAAAGTTTACAGGTCAGTTGGTTTTAGGTTCATTTTGAGACTTGTACACACACTTGCTTAGTTATATGTCTTTTTTATTATTTTTTTTGGATACCCATCATAGCTAAAAGTTCATTATAGTTCATCATAGTAAACAGTATGTTGTAATGAATTGTACATTACTGTACTCCAATGTTTTTTTTAAATGTTCTGTAGAATTGAACTGTGTCCAAAAACTGGTGTTGTATGATGTGTTGGCTTCCTTTTTCTTTTTGGGGATTGGCACTAAGTGCTTTGCAAAGCCCTTGTTGATCTGAGCAACACTATATCCTTTGTCAATTAATTTTCTCTTCAACTCTTCTCCTTGAGTCTGATAGTCTGCATCCAAGGTACAAGTTCTCCTAAGATGTCCAAATTGCCCACCTGTCACATTTTTGATCCATCTAGGATGGTGGTTACTCCCAGCATGTACATAAGAGTTTCCAGCAGACAGTTTAAAGTGTGTTCTGGAAATAATCTTCCCCTTTTCATCTGTTCCTAGCTCTAAATCCAGGAATACCAGTAGATCGTTGTCCACTACATACTGGATTTTACACATGTAGTGGACAACTATCTACTGGTGCCAATCCCCAAAAAGAAAAAAGGAAGCCAATACCAGTTTTTGTACACAGTTCAATGGAGGGGCCTACCAGATCACGAACAATCTAAAAAGACACTGGAGGGTAGACATGTGCACTGCCAAAAAATGTGTTTCGTTTTGTTTTAATTTCGGATTTGTGTTATTTCGTTTTTCGGAATTCGGGTGTGAAAGTCAATTCGGACGAAATTCGGTAGCGGTAGTTCGAACATTCGTTTCGTTTTCTGTTCTTATTCGTTTCTTATTCGTTTCGTTCGTTCGCAGCAAAGTGACATTTGAGGGGGACATTTTTTTTTCTCCTTCTCCAATGTCACTTTGCTCCAACGAACGAAACGAATAAGAAACGAAAGGAACGTTCGAACTACCGCTACCGAATTTCGGAAATGGAAATTCGGATTCGTTTGCATTCGTTATGTCTGTAATTCGGAATTCGGGTACATCCGAATGTCCGAATTTCCAAAAATTCGTCCGAATTTCGATTCGGAACGAAATGCACATGTCTACTGGAGGGTATTGAAAGAGGATGCACCTCTCAAATCCCTCTCAAAAGCCCCCCCAGGTCATCTTTCGAAAACCAAAAGATCTACTCAGTCCTATAGCACCAAGCAAAATTAAGTCGGTCAAAATGTAGGCAAAGGGTTATTCGGTCAAACAGGATGCTTCAAATGCAATGTACCCAACTGTGCAGCATGTTCATGCCTATGGCATAGGAAAAAGGCAGTTAAAGGGCCCAACGGTAGAAGCATTGCCATCAAACAATTTATGAATTGCGCTTCCCGATATGTGATTGATGGGATTCTTTGCCGCTGTGGCAAATTATATGTGGGACGCACTTTAAGGACATTAAGAATTAGGTTTGATGAGCACAAAAGAAATATCCTGAATACAGTCAACAACCATTCACTCCCAAAACACTTCTTACCATCACACTAAGACTAAAAGTATGCATGTGCTTTTTTCAGCATGTGTGCATATATACAAGTGGGCATTACATCTTGCATATTAATCCACATTTAAGATTCTTATTTATTGTTTTTTGTTTTTTTACTTATTAAATGTTTATTGAATTTTCCAACAAATATACAAATAAACAAGGGTATGGAAGTAGGCAAACGTATAGGTGGCATATTATGTATAACATAATAAAAGGATACCACTCGACAAATAAAGGGACACCTACATCCACAAGGGGAAAGAGGTGTAAGGGAGAGGATTCTTTTTAATGAACATGGAACATGTGTTATGGGCTGTATGGTCCCCTCCCACTAGGCTCACTTTTAATATATACAGTCTCAGCCGAGCTCCAGCTGTCTCTTTTTCTGATTGAGGCGCTCTGCGTCATTGTCCGCCTACAAGCTTGTCAGTGACTCATGGCTAATTGTGGGAGGAGATCTATTCACTTCCCCCAGTGGCCCATCCCTGACAGGTTCCCTGCTGCTCTGACGAGGCAGGGGGCATGTCTAGGTCTCCCTTCACTTACGGGCGACAGGTGCATCTCTTCGGCGGGCGGAGGAATATGAACTGCCTCCTCTGATAGGTCCAGCGGTCACATGTGACCAGACAGAGGGTCAGCTGTCATTGGCTGATTTTCGATTCTTAAGAGCCTCCGAGAGGCAGGGGCACTTCAGGTTCTGACGAAAGGGGTTTGGCCGAAGAAACGCGTCAACCAGAGGAGGATGTGCAGCAAGAATGACTGAGCTCTTCATCAGCACTCTTAAAGCCTCATTTGTTCATCCACCCTCAACCATCTTATCACTACAAGCCTGTTATCATTGGTTGTTTGAGTACATTTCAGCTTTTTTAAATTATTGAATAAAAGTCTCTTTTACACTATGGAGGCACTCCTCTTGCTTCTCTTTTGCATTATAGCACTAAAACATACTTTATCTGGAGGACATCCACTAGTTTAACAGGCAAGGGCTTCGTTTTGAATTCTAGTATTTAAATCATTCTCAGTTTATGAACCAAACTTTATATGTTGTCATAAAACTGCACTCTGAAGACTTTTGTCATTAATAAGATAAACAGTGGAATGAGCTGGGATAATTAAATATATCAGAAAAACCCTGTTTGCTTTTGTGCAATAAAAAGTAAATGTTTAGAAAGAGAGTAACAAGCACTTGATATATGAATTGTATTGTAAGCATAAAGTACAGTTAAACAGCCAACCTTGTCATGCATTGTGTCATCATAAAGGTACACTGCGACTCTTATTACAACATTTGCTGGAAGAGACAGCATAATAAACCCAAGTCATATTGGTATGACAAATAGAAGAGGAGAGCATGCTAATAGCTTGATAAAGATATGAGAGCACCATTAATTCACAGGATAGGTTGGTGGATCCCAGCACAACTAGAGGTCAGAGTGTTCAGCATGTGACAAAGGTTGTTACATTGGGGAAACTGGCCTTAAGCTGCAGCTCAGGATGAACCTACACAGAAACTCAATCAAGAACCACAAAGAGGATGATAATTGCACTCCAGTAGGACATCACTTCTCCCAGAAGGATCACTCCATCCAAAACCTCAATATTAAAGTACTAAAAGTGGGGGTGAGTGAGGGTCCTTCCAGTGCATCAAGATACATTTACGGGCTTGAAAAAGATATCTAATCCCAGCTATTATGACCTATTGATCTAGGAAGTCTGCCTCCTTAATGCTGAGAATACAGATAGCAGGAGACTTAGTTCACACCAAGTGCGGAGCAGATGCAGACCAGAGCAGTTACAGAACGCATCAAAAAATGCATCCAATGGGGGCGTGGCCTGACGCGGGACCAAGATGGACGCTTAGTCCTCTCCTCCGAAACCTTTCAGCTATTTGCAGAGTTTACCTCACCTGCAACAGGAGGAAAACTGTGAAGAACACCCCAGCGACCAAAGCTCCTCGAGATTCAGGCTCTCAACTTAGCCACATCCTCACAGAGATGTTCCGCTCCCAACCACCGGAGCGCCATGTGGAGCATACGGGGCCTTCATCCTCGGCTGTGAACTCTCCCGGCAGCAGCCCCGATAGAGAGCAACCAGAGAGTCAAATGCCTCGGATGTTGGATCTCAACTCGATAACGCTGGACATCAAATCTACCCTATCAGCAGCAATATCGGAGCTAAAAGCAGATATTCACTCCCTAGCGGGCCGCATTCAAATGGTTGAAGATTGCTCTTCCCCCCATTCCTCTGCTATCCGGTGGCTCCAGTGGTCGACCTCCTTCCACAATACCCGCTTGATGGAGATGCAGCGGCACCTGGAAGACCTCAACAACAGAAGCCGCCGACACAACATAAGAGTGAGAGGCATTCCCGAGGCAATTGATTCGGCACAGTTAGAGCCTATGCACATCTTCAATGACCTACTTGATCGCCCGCCAGAATATCCGGTTCCCATGGAGCACTTCCACCGCGCTCTGCGGCCCAAGGAAGGCGACACTGATTCACCCCGGGATGTTATCTGCTGCTTGATGGACTTTCACCTGAAAGAGGAAATTCTTCGTAGAGCCAGGGATAGGCAACGTCTCCTCTTTCATGATGCCGAGATTCAACTGCTTCAAGATCTCTCGCATATTACTCTGCAGTTACCTGCCTCGCACACCGGGTCGCTCTGGCGAGGGCTCCCCACCGCCCTAAGTGCCTGTGACAGGATTCCATCACCAGCCATGTGCCATCAACAGACCGGCTGATCCAGCAACAACGTCGAGCCACACCCAACTACCTTTACCACTCATCTGGACTTGATTTACCACCAGATTTTCCATCACCAGATCTCAGGTAATGTGTTCCACTATAAATGCACTGCCCCTCTTTCTTTTTCTTCCTTCGTGTCAAGGCATCCCCACATCCAGACTCTTCCATGCTTAAGCAGTCTGATCTCCCTCTATCACTACCCTCTTTGTCTCCCTCTCCCTGTACCATGGAGTCACATAGCCTATGGTGGAAAGAGAGTTGTAAGAAGGAGGGGAAGGGAGTAGAGAAAAAGAGAAAGGAAAGAACTTGGTCTCATGACTGTCACAGTCGCTAGTATTTATTTTTAAATACATTTGATTTTTTTTCTTTGTCCCTTTTTTTTCTATCTTTTTAATATTGGCTGGTACTCTGGCGCTTTAAGGTCCTGACCTGACCAGATCCCTATCTGGGTGTGGCGCTGGCTGGTAGCCCCGCCCGGTGATTTTTGCGAGTATGCTGACCAGCTCCGTGTTGTTAGATACCGGTCTGCAATCTTCTCCATACCGCCTCACAGATGCCGATGCTCCGAAGGTACCTCATCCCAGTCTCCCTTACTGCCATTCTCACTCACGGTTCCATGGGCGGACCCCTATTCTATACAATGGCCGGTTCTCGGCGAGCCTGGAGGAATAGATGCTTTGAGTAATGTATATCTAGAGTCGTAGCAGTGTGCCTATATTCTATGCTTTAATTTCATGTTCTGTAAGTGCTCTAATACGATCAGCAAGGCCGCTGGAGACCAAAGGATACTGCCCGGCACCGGCAGTAGTGCAGTCCTCTATTGAGTTTTGCCCACCGTTTCGTGTCTCCGGATGACATCTCTGATGCTAAGTGTACCCTCATTATTTCGTCTGGGATACTCAACTCCTAGATGGGGGTTTCCATTGCCTACGTCTTTGCTATTGGCCACCCTGATATCTGACGAAGATCAATGTACCTTTTCCACCCTCCCCCCATCTCCCTACCTTCCCTTCTCCACATCCCCTCCCCCAGCCCTCCCCTGCTCTTTCAGATTGCGGTGTGGTACGGCCATACTTATGGTTTTAGATACACATTTTACTGAAATTTAAATGTTCCTGTTCACCTGCGTTTCACGAGATTTAGACACTATAGCTGAGTATTGCTGCAAAGTTGCTATTGCTGTGACTTTCTTCTCCCAACCCTAAGTACGGCATACTTACCTTCTGGCTATACTGGATTGGTCTAACTGCACGACCTATACGTATACCTGTTACCCCAGCAGAACTTATGGCCCCCGTCTGCATCCTTCCCTGCGGCGGGCCTCTTTTAGCCACCCCAGTGAGCTATGCCCTCGACTGGTACCCGTTTTGAAAACAGAAAGCATACATTTCAGTATTCCAGTTATTTTCAGTAAAAAGTTAATAGTCCAGATTTAAAAGTCCCAATTCCCAAATGGATTGGGAGTCAAGGCTTCTAGCCACCCTACATAGTGGAGCAACCACTTCTAAGACAGAAAAAGGGGAGTAATATAAAAACAAACCTACAAGGGAAAGGGTAATGAGGGGCGGAAAGGGAGAAGAGGGGGGGGGGAGGAAAGGAGTAATGATAACATAAAGAAGGGGGCATGGGCACCCAATTTTACACAGCACTACTACCACATATTGACTTAAGATATTTAACAATAAATAAAGTAAACATCTTTATAAACCTAGGTTAGGCAATATTAGTAATTTTCTCAATACCTTGAACTGTTTCCAGAATGGCTGAGGCTTGGGACAGGACCACCACATATGTTTATAAGAACCGGTGGCCTCACAACCCCTCCATCAAGTGGCTGCGCTAGTGGGATGCTTTACATGTACACGGTCATCTTGCCAGAAAACGGAATGTCGTGTCAGTTACCAAAGTGCTGACGGATAAAATTGGTTTAGCACATAATATTCGTTGCTTCTGCAAGTCAGACCATGTAACCTGCAGGTCCCTTTCCCATTGCATAAGATAATGTGGAAACGATTGGGAAGAAAGTTCCAAAAGGATCAAATGTATCTGGGACACTCCATGTCGTGGTGACTCAGAAAGAAATAGAAGTTTTTCCATAGGTGTGAGATCGGAGATGGTACGTAGGGGTTTCGAGAGTGAGGACACAAAGTGCCGCAATTGCCTATATTGCCACAAGTCCACTGGGTATGTCCACCAGCGGTCTTGAAATTGTTGCAACGAGTACAATTGTGGCCCCTCGCATACCTGGGAAAGCGTTAAAGTGGAACACCCTGTCCATTTAAGGAAACCTTGATATTGAAGCCCCGGCATGAAAAAAGAATGACCTGTCAAAGGTATCAGGGGAGAGTTATAGTTCCCTACCAAGCGTGAATACAATCTGTCCCATATAAACAGGGTGTGTCGAGTTAAGGGAGAGGTGTGTGAACCCAGCAATCTAAACCGTTGGGGAATCCAGCTTACAGTTGACAAAATTTGTTCTGAAAGACAATTTTCTATCTGTTTTTAGGGCTAGACCCCCTAAACCTAAAAGTTCATTATATCACTTGGTTATACTAAGTTTCTTATTTGTTACACCTTTAGCGCTTTGATATACATTTTTCTCCATTTTCTATCTGTACCCACCGTTTGGGTGATAATTCCAGTCTAATAGTCTGTTAAGTGCCACTGCTTGATAAAATAAAGTAAGATCAGGAAGGGCTAAGCCACCTGTAGCTCGAGTCTGAATAAGAGTCCCATGAGAGATCCTCGCGGGGGCACGTCTCACACATAGCGACCTACAACCGACTTAAGAGTGCACAAATAAGAGACAGGTAGGGTTATAGGCAAAGCTTGAAACAGATATAGTATTCTAGGCAAAATTGTAATTTTAATGACGTTTACCCTACCAGTCAAAGAGATACAAGGACGGTGAGAGAGCCAAGTGATCAAGTCCCTTTTAATAGTGTTCAACATAGGTATATAATTAGTCGTGTACAGATCTGATAATCGTGAGGTCATATAAATACCTTATGTGTCTGCCAAATTAAAGGCATAGATCGTCGCATGAAGGTGTGGAAATATTTAACAATTCAGATTTCGTGAGATTCATTTTAAAATTAGATATTAAGCTAAACGCTTCAAAGTCCTGAAGAAGGGAGGGTAGTGTAATTCAAGGTTGCTGAATAAAAAAAAGTATATCGTCGTCGTAAGCCGCTAATTTATGTTCTTGATTGCCAACCGTAATACCGGATATGTCAGGATTTTGCCTAATTGAGTTGAGGAGAGGTTCCAGGGTAATTGCAAATAATAAAGGGGAAAGAGGGCAGCCTTGTCTAGTACCGTTATATAAAGTGAAGCTATCAAAGAAGTGACCCTTGACCTTAAATTTGAGCGGCTGGGTTTTCATATAAGGCCATAATCCCAGCCAGAAACCTAGGACCTATGCCAATGTGTTGAAGAGTGACCTGGAGGAAGTCCCAGTCAACTCTATCAAACGCCTTTTCGGCACCGGTAGACAGAAGCACTGCATGGTTTAGCAAAAGGGAGGCTTGATGAATTAAGGAAATGGCTCTTTGAGTGCTATCCTTTGCCTACCGGCCCAAAATAAAACCTGTCTGATTCGGCAGGATCAGCTGGGGCATCAAACCGTTAAGCCAGGCTGCAACAACCTTGGCATACAACTTTATCCGTATTTAAAAGGGAAATGTGCCGATAACTTCCACAGATGGACGGATCCTTATCCGGTTTAAGAAAAACCGCTATATGAGCATGGAGAATCGTCGATAGGGGTGTTATGCCTTGAAAAAAAGAAGAATTAAAATAATTACATAAATGGGGAATAAGTAAATGTTGAAAAAGTTTATAGTATTTAAGGGTAAAACCATCGGGCCCCAGGCTTTTACCGGACACCATGGAAGTGATTGCCTGTTGTATTTCCAATTCACTAATAGTGTACTCAAGATTATCCAATTGGGAACGGGACAGTTTAGAACAGGGAATATTATTAAGGTAGGTTTTTATGCGCCATAGATGGATTTGGTTGGCATGAGGAGTGGGGTCTGGCCTTACATTATATAAAGTGGCATAGTACTCACAGAAAACGTTGGAAATGGTAGATGAAGACTGTACCAAAATGTGATTGTTAGATTTTATTTTGGCTATAAAGTTTGCACCCTGCCTATCCTTTAACATTTTGGATAAAAGTTTCCCGGGTTTATCACCCAATTCATACGTGCGTTGAGAGAGAAAATTGAGAAAGTGCTTATAAATATTGGTCAACTCTTCTCTCAAGTCCTCTCTCGCAATTGTCAGCTCCTTATGAGCTGCAAAGGTCAATGATCGTTTATGGGATAAGCTTGTGTGCAAATACTTTCGCCAAAAGGTCAGATATCCTACCTGCCGATTCCCTCTTCCTCCGCGAGCCATGTGAAATAAGGGAACCCCTAATAGTCGCCTTATGGGCTTCCCACAAAACACCAGCCGACACTCCACCCAGGGCATTTTCAGAAAAATAGTAATTTATGTCCTTTTCAATAGTCTTCATTACAGTTTTGTCAGTCAGGAGGGAGTCATTCAGTCTCCAGGCAAAGGGTGGACGGGCATCCTTCAAAATCCCCAAAGAAGCCGCCACCGGATCGTGATCCGAAAGGGTGGAAGAAAAGATAGATGCCTTGTGTAAAATTTCCAAGTGATAGTGACTCAAAAAAATATAATCTATCCTTGTATAAGTATTGTGCATAGGGGAATATACAGTATAGTCCCGCTCCCGGGGGTGAAGAATCCGCCATATATCTATTAATTGCATGGAGTGTAGGATTGTCTTAAAAGACTTAGGCTCTGTTCACACCTAGGCGTATCGAATATGCGCGTTTCTACCGCAATTCGCGGTAAGAAAAAACGCGCGACAAACGCACGTTTCCAAGGGCTACTTGGCTGTATCCCAATGGAAAGGCGCTACAAAAACGCCGCAAAGAAGCTCATGTACCTTTTCAGGCATAGGCCATTTTGTAGCGCGTTCAGACGGGCTGAAATACGGCAATGTGTGAACCATACCCATAGAAAACAATGGGATTTTCATGTTTGAGCGTTTTGTAGAACGTTCGCCTTAAGGTGTTTATACGCAATGTGAGATCGACCAGTGGAGGAGTCAAGGAGAGGTTCCAGGTGAAGATTAAAATCGCCTGCGAGAACCATGATGCCCTCCCGAAATTCTGACAAAAGACGCAATGTTTCCCAAATGAAAGTGGTCGGACATTTGTTAGGGGCATATACATTAGCCAGGGTAAACAAATCGGTTGTCAATCTGCCCTTTAAGAAATAACTAACGCCCCTCAGAATCACTCATTGTAGACACATGTTGAAACTTAACATTTTTGTGAATGCCGATCGTCACTCCCTTAGAGCTGCTAGAGTCGGACATACTATAATACCAAGTAGGATAATAAGTCGAGGCCAAATGCACTTGAGTCTGATGAGATAAATGGGTTTCTTGAAAAAAACACCATATCACAGTGAAGTTGGCGTAGTTCACGGAAAAAATGATGCCTTTTCAGGGGGTATTAAGACCCCTAATATTATATGTCAATAGATTAAAGGTCAGCCATCGGCATTCACCACAAACACGCCTATGTTAAACAAATGATGATTAGGTGCCCATGAAAGAACATACAGGAAAAGACAGAAAGAGAGGAGGGGACAAAGGGAGGACAAAAAACTATGATAACACCAAGACTTACAATACAAAAACATAACACAAACAAAATCGCTTGCCATACATGTGACCGTATCCTAGGTCCAACTTGACCATCTGTGGGGGCTCAATTGAGCCGGTTTCGCATTTTACGGGGAGCATGGTTGCACCAAACAGCAGCCTGTCGTCCTACGCTGTCCGAACACCACGGCAGGGGCAGCTGGAGGATCATGAGCCAGTAGGCCTTCTCCCCGCAAAACGCGAAGGCAGGCGTGCTTCCAAGCCCCACATTAGGCAAGAAGCACGTCATGCAATCAAAATATTATTAATAAAAACTTCCAGATTCATAAATCAATAAATATAATATTAATCCACTTACATTCAGACCATTGCAGTATCCCCTCAGCGTTCCCGAGATATTACCAATACACACCATATAACTTAAAGCACGAGGGGGACATGCATCAACAGGACATCAGTAATGTCAGCATCTTTCTTCCTCACCCACTTAAGTGGGTAAACAAAATAAAGATCAAATTAAGTGATGGGTCGGAATCGCTGCAGATGCCACCGGGACCCATATGGCATCTGAAATCGGTTCAATAATTGGAACAGATTCCTGCCACCCCGGCAGCAATGGTGTACGGACGGATAGGATTTCACAAAATTGCGTCAGGTCTTCTGGAAACCTAACGACCACCATTTTCCCATTCTTCCTAGCTGTCAGGCAGGAGAAGAATCCCCATCTGTAGCTAATACCCACCTCCTGTAGGACTTCCAGGAGCGGCCACAGAACCCTGCGCCGCACTAAAGTTTCTCTAGCAAGGTCTGGGTAGATGTGAATATGTGCACCTTCAAAGTCCGTAGTTGAATGTTCAAGCAGTTTCCGCAGGATAGCCTCTATGTCAGAGAAGTAATGTAGGCAACAGATAACGTCCCTAGGTATATCTAAGGCCAGATTACGGGGACGTAAAGCACGATGGGCTCGATCAAATACCAAGAGAGCAGTAGGTATACTGTCCTAGACTGGTGTTAAAAAAATCTCTGGCAAACCACGGATACGTAGGTTATTCCTACGGCCTCTATTCTCTTAATCCTCTAAACGATAAGAGAGAGTTCTTTAAAAGCAGGCTAAGGAGGAAACCTGCGATTGCAAAGCTGATATTACCTTGGCATGTGAATCCAGACGATTTTCCCCTTCCTCCACCCAATGGAGCAAATGTGTTACTTCCCCCTTAAGAGACAAGATGTCCGACTTCAGGGATTGCTCGAGGCGGGTCCCATAACATGTCCCAGAGTTCCACCTTGGTCAGAAGAGCCCTCATCATCTCATTCATGGGGAGCGGCGAGCAGTGATTCCGCACGTCTCCCGACTCAGTTTGAGGCAAAGATGAGTCTGCAGCCCGGTCACGTGAGTCCGTCCCAGATGGAGGATGGGGTCGGGAAGGTGAGCCCCGCGGTTGAGTCCGGGACTCCGCTGACAGGTAACGCTTGATCCATTTTGGGGTTTTCATAGACCCAGAGCTCTTCCCCATCATTGAAATTGAAATCGCTGTTGTAGGTAGTTGGGAAATCTGATATGCAGGGAGAAATTACGGAGCCCACTCTAAGCACGTCTAGCCGCCATTGAGTACAGGCCACACCCCCATCCTTGGTCTTTTAACTCAGTCACAACCCCATGCAATCGGTCTTACAGTGTGAGCCGGTCGACACAACCTGATGCTCTACCTCTTTTCGGGATAAGGCCCAGTTTCCTTATCCCTCGGGTTGCTGTTACACTTCTTCTCGCAACATAATCTACTTCCCCTTTGTGTTCCCAGCCCTTCCTACTTCTTCCTATCCCAGATAACCCGCTCCTCATACCTCTCCTCTCTATTTCCTTCCTTTTCTCCCTCCATTTCCTCTATTCTCCTTTTCTGTCACCCGCTTTCCTTTCTCTCCTGCCCTCTTCTCTCTTTCTTCTCCCTTAATTCTCTTACGCTTTTCTCCTCCGTCCTACTTTTTCTCATCTAACCCTATTTGTATCCACATGCTGTCCACTCATTCACCTTGTTTTCCTATGGCGTCATCGAATGTTTCCCCTCCTTTCACTTACTTAGAAGCTTCTATCTATTAATGCCAAGGGCCTGAATGTCCCAGAGAAAAAGGTCTCAATTTCTCAGAGCCTTCTCCCATCATAAAGCGCAGATAGTCCTACTACAGGAAACACAAAGAGATGTCATACCTAGACTCCACTCCCGGCATTTCCCAATGGTTTTTCACTGCACTAACGCAGCTTCTAAAACTAAAGGGGGTCTCAATTTTATTTTCCTCTTGTGCCAACTTTCAGCTGACTGACCAACTATCTGACCCCGAAGGTATCTACTTATTGTTCAAAGGTACACTTAATAACACCCCGTTGACTATTGACAATATCTACTGCCCCAATTTACGACAGGCTCATTTCTTTTGTAGCGTCTGGTCCCAGATCCGAGATTTTGCGGAAAGACTTCTCATTCTGGGGGGCAACTTTAATGTTCCCCTAAACCCTCTCCTAGACACGTCATCTGGCAGATCATCGGTTCCCTTTAGGTGCTTACAATTGATTAAAAAGCTTTTGACTTCTTTGACCCTTCATGACACTTACTCTTCTCCCATCCTCACTCGAGCTACTTCAGATTGGATTTTTTCTTTCTCTCCCAGCGAGAATTGCCTAACTTAGTGGGCGCCACAATTGAGCCCATGGTCCTTTCGGACCATGCGCCAATTACCATACCATAGCTTTTCCCACACATAATACCCATTCTCGTCTCTGGAAACTCAACCCCTCTGTCTTGAGGGAGGCGATCCACATTTCCCAGATTAAAAATAAGCTATCTGAATATTTATCTTAAAAGGAGAACTATGAGGTGAGATATATTCACTCACCTCATAGTTCTAGCCGACCTGTGACAATGAGACTGTCACAGGTCGGCTCAGTAGATCGGGAGGTGAGCGAACACATACCAGCGTTCGCTCACCTCTCGATCCTGTCGCAGCTCTCTGCCGTGACAGGGGAGGGGGTGGATTCCCCCCCCCCCCTCCCGCTCCGATCCGCCAGCGCTGACTGGCGGAACGGACGGAGGAGGGGGCGGGTACAGCTGGCTCTGCCTTTAGATAGGCAAAGCCAGCTGTCAGTCACGCAGATGGGCGGATCCCGGCACAATTGTCGGGATCCGCTTCAGCTGTGGCGTCTCAGTATACCGCGAGCAGCTGCTCGCGGTATACTGCGGCGTTTCAGTATACCACGAGCTACAGCTCGCAGTATACTGAGCCTAGGGTGATGGGAGGACGCTAGTTTGTGTCCTCCTGTTACCCTAAGGAGAACTATGGGGATAAGACTTAACCCCATAGTTCTCCTTTAATGCAGACTCCCTTGCTGCAGTGGGGGGAACTCATCTGGGTACAAGCCCACATCCACAAGCAGCAAAAGGCATGATGCTCCGCCCTGCTCGCATGTATTGCTACTCTAGAGGAGATCCACAAACGCTCTCTGGCTCTATCTCATTTAGCGGAACTGACCCAAGCTCGTAACGACCTCCTTCATCTCATATAAGAGGGCACGAGAAAGGCTTTTATGACCCACTGTAAACCTTTTTACGAACATGGCAATAAAGCGGGTAAATTCCTAGCCCAGGCCTTGGAACAACAGTCAGCCTCTCACACTATTTCCCACATCACTGGAGAGGACGGGACTAAACACTAAGATACTCCAAGCATAGCATCTCAATTTCAAAACTTTTACATGCACCGCCCCTTCTAATCCCTTGCTGCGATCAGGCGGGGTCAGGAGTCGGGGGTACGCGGGCTTCCTTCTGTCCACGGATGCGGAGAAGGCATTCAACAGAGTGGCCCGGGATTACCTATTTGCTTCTCTACGACACTTAGGTTTTGGCTCACGCATGCTAGATCGCATAGCCCTACTATATTACAACCCGATCACCAGGATCCAAGTGAATGACTCTGTCGGATGCCTTCCCCATCTGCAATGGTGCAAGACAGGGATGCCCGCTGTCTCCTCTGCTTTATGTGCTGGCGCTGGAGCCCTTTCTTTGGAGAATCAGAGCTGATCCAAATATTCATGTGTTTCCTACACCTGGTAAGGAATCCAAGGTGGCCGCCTTTGCAGACAACCTCATTTTCTTCCTGACCCAACCGAGAATCTCCCTTCCTAATCTTCAGGGATTCCAAGAATTAGCGTCGTTATCCTCATTTAAAATAAATCTCTCCAAATCCTTGGCACTCAATATTTCCATCCCAGACAAGATAGTCCACTTCTGTCAATCCCACTTTCACTTTAGGTGGGCGGAAACGGCCATTACATATCTAGGTATTAAACTCCCTACTAATTTTCAAAACCTATACTCCCTCAATTATGTTTCCCACCTATTCATTGTTTAGCAGAGCAGCTATCTTAAAGATGACTGCTCTTCCTCGCCTCTTATACCTATTTCAGACAGTGCCTATCCAACTCCCCATGGCCTTTTTCTCTTCAGTGAACGCGATGTTTCGATCCTTCCTTTGTAACAATAGCTCCCAGCGGATTAGCACCTAAATCCTCACCCGCCCCAAACACTCAAGGGGGTATTGGCCTTCCCCACATACAACGATACTACTGGGCTTGTCACCTATCCCGTATTACAGATTGGTCAGTTCATGCCTCCTGCAAAGACTGGGTTCGTATCGAACAGCTCTTGTCAGACATCCCCATCTACTCTTGGTGCTGGTTACAACGCCCCCATCTCCATGCCCAGATGCTAACTCACCCAATGATAGGTGCCTCCTTGCGCATCTTTGTCACTGTAAGCAACAGAACGGCTAAAAGAAGGAGGGGGGGTATTCCTGGAGAACAAAACCTATGTGTATATTTCTGTTCAAGGAGTGGACTTGGTCATCAAGATTTATTGAATCAATTAGGCATATGAAAAAAGCAAGGAGGTCTCCCAGGTAAAAGTTTACTGGGAGTAGCGGTTCATAAAGCGAGACCAGTTGTATCAGTGAAAAATAGTACAAAATGTATTGAAGTGATCAGGATGCCAAAAAACATTAATGTGCTTCTCAAATTTCAGAATTTAAAAGACAACGTTGTAACACTCATACATACACTCATGCAAACCTACGGGCCCCACACATACATAGACAATGTAAACCTCCTATATATCCTCAAGAGGATTCTTCGTTTAGTGGTATTGATCCCTAGCAGCTCTACAGGTGATCTTCAAAAGTGGTCACAGTTCTATTCCTGTGGATAGAGGGGGATTGCCCTTTATCACAAGGGGAATCAACATACGGATATTTATCCTTTACGGGTCTGTGTCCATTTAAGGATTTCGGAAACAAGGTATCCTTTGATAGTAATATTGCAGTGTTCCCGTAATGAACATGAATTCAAGTAATTAGGATTTCTTAGAAGTATCGCTGTGCTGTCGGATCTATCATTTTAAAATCCTGGGTTCAGCGTGAGTCCATAACACCAGTCACTTAATCGTGACTGGAGAGGGGAGACAAGTGAGATATATTACTGTCAGTATATCATTGTACTCACTGTTGATTGTATCAACCCTGTTCTGTCCACTCCGATCTTGGGGAAGCTTATCCCTTGGATTTCACTTGTAGACACGGTGCACCTTGATTCTTGGAGTATTCCGGTGTTCGGCACAATGGTGTTTGGCTCCACGTATGATAGCCGGTATTTTTCCTCCAATTATGGATGTGGTGGATCTATTGTATGATCCATTTACATGGAGGTTGTCTTGTGTGTAGGGCCACACAGCTGCTCAATCAAGCACACATTAGCCGATGCATTTCGCACCTCCTGTCGGGGCTTCGTCAGAGCTTTTCTGAGAAGCTGGTGAGTGGCTATTTAAGTAGCCCTGTTACACCTGTTATTTAATTTCAAACTTAGAATATGTTAGTTAATTTAAGTGAAGATGAGGATTTATGTTTGTAGAGGACAAGGAATATATTTCAGCGTTCGTTCATTTCGAACATATTCACATCTTGTCATCCAATCTTTTAACCAAATAAAATATGAAAAAACCCTATATATAATATATATATACAATCTATCATAGATTTTTCTTTTCCTATATTTTTCCTTGTTAGAACAGATAGAGATTTAAGAGTTTTGTAAACTGAGATTTCAAAGGAAAAAACACTTAAATTCATCTCATTGTTAAGGCCTGAGGGTATCAAGGTATCTAGTTTGAATATCCAGGTCTTTTCTTTTTGTTGGAGTATCTTGTCAAAGGATATGGTCTTTGACCTACCCTCATATGTTAAAGATACAGGGGATGTCCTGAACAAAATTGAAGATATAACAACTATGGAGATTATCCTAGTGGGGGTTGATGTAGAATTGCTCTACACATCTATCCCACTTGAATGAGGCCTAAGAGCTGTGAGATTTTTCCTTGAGCTGAATTTCCCTGAAATGGGAGCCCAAAATGAATTTTTGCTAGATATGCTTGATTTTGCACTCTAACAACTACTTCAAATTTTCAAGTTCATATTACAGGCAATGCAGGGGAACCGCAATGGGAGCACCGTGGGCACCCACCTACGCCTGCCTCCATTTGGGCTACTGGGAACAGGAGACTGTATACGGGCATCCGATGTACCTGCGCCACGTAAAAACGTGGCTCAGGTACATAGAGGACGTACTGGTAATATGGCAGGGTACTGAGGATGATGTAAAGAAATTCATTACAGAATTAAATATGAACGAACGAAATCTAAAGTTAACTTTCTCCCATAGCCCCACAGAAATCACTTTTTAGACCTTAGGATTACAATTGGTACAGGGAGACTAATTACTAAAACATTCAGAAAAGGGACGGCGGCCAATACCCTACTCCATGCGACAAGCCATCACCCCCTATCACAAAAACAGGGAATCCCCACAGGACAATTTCTACAGATCAAAAAGAACTGCACGAAATACTCTGACTATTTACAAGAATCAAAAACCTTATACAAACGATTCAGACAGAGAGGTTACCCACATCAGACCCTTAGAAAGAGTAAAGCGAAAGTGGGGGAAAGGGACAGATTAGAGATCCTTAGAGGAAATAAATCCCCCAAAAAAGAGACACAAGGACAGGAAAATTACGTGAGGATGATCACTCAATATGGAACTTGCTGGCCAAAATTAAAACAGATCTTTAATAAACATTGGCATGTGCTAGAATTCTGTCCCACCATAGCAAAGATAGTGGGCCCACGTCCCTTACTAACGGCACGAAGAGCAAAAAATCAAAAGGACCATCTGGTCAATTCCGAATTTAAACTGGCTGAGGATACATAATTTCTATTAAAAATGCCAAAAGTAAATGGAATGTACCCCTGCGGTAGGTGTCAGGTATGCCCCTACGTTCAAAGAACTAAATGTTTTCACAACACGGAAGGCACAAAAACTTACCAAATAACCCAATACATAAACTGTGGGAGTGACAAAGTTATATACATGCTAGAATGCCCCTGTAAAAAAATCATATATCGGTAAAACCAAAAGACAGCTACGTATACGGATAGGGGAACATTTTAGAGATATAAAAAATAAGGTTATTGATAGCCCACTAGCGATGCACTTTGCGGATCATCATAATTCTTCCCTGGAAGGCCTGAGGGTTAAAAGGTATCTATATATTGAATGTATCCCCAAGAAGGGGAGATACGAAGCCCCGACAGGAGGGGCGAAATGCATCGGCTAATGTGTGCTTGATTGAGCAGCTGTGTGACCCTACACACAAGTGGGATAGATGTGTAGAGCGATTCTACATCAACCCCCACTAGGATAATATTCTCCATAGTTGTTATATCTTCAATTTTGTTCAGGACATCCCCTGTATCTATATATATATATATATATATATATATATATATATATATATATATAATATATATATATAGGGTTTTTTTCATATTTTATTTGGTTAAAAGATTGGATGACAAGATGTGAATATGTTCGAAATGAACGAACGCTGAAATATATTCCTTGTCCTCTACAAACACAAATCCTCATCTTCACTTAAATTAACTAACATATTCTGAGTTTGAAATTAAATAACAGGTGTGACAGGGCTACTTAAATAGCCACTCACCAGCTTCTCAGAAAAGCTCTGACGAAGCCCCGACAGGAGGGGCGAAATGCATCGGCTAATGTGTGCTTGATTGAGCAGCTGTGTGACCCTACACACAAGACAACCTCCATGTAAATGGATCATACAATAGATTCACCACATCCATAAGGGGAGGAAAAATACCAGCTATCAGACGTGGAGCCAAAACACCATTGTGCCGAACACCGGAATACTCCAAGAATCACAGTGCACCGTGTCTAGTGAAATCCAAGGGATAAGCTTCCCCAAGATCGGAGTGGACAGAACAGGGTTGAGACAACCAACAGTGAGTACAATGATATACTGACAGTAATATATCTCACTTGTCTCCCCTCTCCAGTCACGATTAAGTGACTGGTGTTATGGACTCACGCTGAACCCAGGATTTTAAAATGATAGATCCGACAGCACAGCGATACTTCTAAGAAATCCTAATTACTTGAATTCATGTTCATTACGGGAACACTGCAATATTACTATCAAAGGATACCTTGTTTCCGAAATCCTTAAATGGACACAGACCCATAAAGGATAAATATCCGTATGTTGATTCCCCTTGTGATAAAGGGCAATCCCCCTCTATCCACAGGAATAGAACTGTGACCACTTTTGAAGATCACCTGTAGAGCTGCTAGGGATCAATACCACTAAATGAAGAATCCCCCCGAGGATATATAGGAGGTTTACATTGTCTATGTATGTGTGGGGCCCGTAGGTTTGCATGAGTGTATGTATGAGTGTTACAACGTTGTCTTTTAAATTCTGAAATTTGAGAAGCACATTAATGTTTTTTGGCATCCTGATCACTTCAATACATTTTGTACTATTTTTCACTGATACAACTGGTCTCGATTTATTTTTATGAACCGCTACTCCCAGTTACCAAGATCTCCTTGCTTTTTTCATAAGCAACAGAACAGCCCTCTCCTCTGTTCTGTGTCCTCTTACACCAGTCCTTATGAACCAAGCCTTCCCCCCCAGTCTTCATTTATCCTTCTTGCGCCGTTGGTCACCCGATGCCTCCCCGACTGCTCACATATTCTTTGATCGACAGGGTGAATTCCAAACTCACGCAGACTTGAATGCCATGTACCCCACTTCTCACATACTCACATTATGGACATACCTACAACTTCGCCATTTCCTCAACTCCCGTACGAACAGAGGCTCCTTTTCTCGCTCTTTAATTCCATTTGAGAAGCTATGCACTTCTTCCCAGAGGGTAACGCATGCATTATCAGTGACACCCTCCACAAAGGCGCAGGAATGCGAATTGTTCACTACATTCTCAACACAGGACTGGGAACGCATGGATTCTATGTTGCTGGGTGGATCATTAAACATTACATTCAGGAGACTAACTACAAACGTTGTTCACGCTGGTACAAGACCCCAGTCTTACTCCATCGTATCTATCCAGATGCCCCTGATATATGTTGGCGATGCAACCAGGAGATGGGCACTCTCCTCCATATCTGATGGTCATGCCCATTGATTTCAACTTTTTGGACAGATATTCATGCCCTACTTAGAACCATAACTGGTGTTTTGTTAGAATTCTCCCCAGCCTGCCTCTTATTATATCATTTTGATGAAGCTCACCAAAAAATCCCTCCCAATTCATCTGCTGAACGCAGTGAAAACCGTGATTCCTAGACATTGGAAATCACCCCATCCACCGACAGTCCGGGAGTGGCTCTCCCGGGTGGATGAAGTGTCAACCATGGAGGAACTCATATTTTCCAGTAGGGATGACATGTCCAGATACCTAAAAACCTGGATGGTGTGGCATCTATTCAAGGACTCAGATGCGTATGACGCCCTTCAGCTGTGACTATTTACTTTTCCTTCCTGTGATCTCACCCTCCCCCCCCTTCTTTCCCATACGGGGGAGTCTGGGCGAGACCTTCTCCCCCCTCTTGCCTTTTCGACTTATGCATCCCCCACCCCCCCTTTCACTCCCTTCTCTCTCTCTCTTCTTCTCTCTACTGCTAACTGTCTCTTCCTTCCCTCTACCTTGTCCCTTCCCTAATCTTTCCCTTTTCGTTCTTCTCCCCTTTTTACACCTCTTTACCCTTTAGGTAGGTTGCCTTTCCCAATACCCGTGCAAGATCCCGCAATGTATACTGCTTGGGTAATGCCCTTCCTGTTCCCCATCCCCCCATGTGTACAGGGGCCATGATAACTTTGCAGCACTACTGAGGCTTGACTGTCCCTTTATCCTGCCTATTTACTGGCTGCAGTAATTATTGTGCACCGTTCAGTTCAATGGTTGGATGCAAAGCCACCCTAAACAACATGCCCCAATTTCCTTTCATTTATTGTATTGTTTTGAACCTCTTATGGATGTTCATAAGCATTTGTCCAAGGTCTGTGTACTTGCTTTTGTTAATTCTTAAACAATAAAAACTTACTTGTGGAAAAAAATGCATCCAATGTATTCCAATGCTATTTTGGACTCTAGTTCACACCACAATGTTCAGTTCCAGAGCATGTGGAAAAACTGCAGCATGCCCTATTTTTTCTGCTCTGGAATGCACTAACATGCATGCAAACACATCAATAACGCATGCAAACGCCCTGGAACACACTGAAACCCATTTTAGGCTAAAAAAATATATACATTTAAAAAAAACAATATAATAAGGTTGAAAACAGACACATGTCCATCAAGTTCAACCTAACGGCCCGTAATGCAGCAAAAATGCGGTAAAACACACTGCACTGCATGTGCAGAAACTCATGCAAATCTGGTCCAGATTTGGTGTGAACAAGCCCTGAAGAACAGGAACTTTACATGTGTATTTGATAACAGGGATAACAGTGCCAATACCTCACTAATTTTGGACAGCTGTATAACTTATGAAGTAGATCGCCATGATCTCACCCACTGGTTCTCGTTCTATGACAAATAGGAGCGGACACAAGTCCCATCTTATATAGCTTAGCGAGAATCAAGCAAGGTCTTAGGGCAGGTTCACACCATTTTCTGGACCAGATCTGGAACGCAGTGAATTGCATTTTTAGCGCAATTTTGCCACGATTTTCCGGCGTTTGGAATTTTTGTTTCCACTTAAACTGGTCTTACAGGTGTGTTCCAGTGCGTTTGTATGCGTTCAAGTGCGTTCCAGACCAGACAAAATAGGACAAGCAGTATTTTTCTGGTCTAGTCTGGTCTGGAACGGACTGCTCTGGTGTGAACAGAGGCCAGAAATAGCATAGGGATACATTAGGATGCATTTTGGGTCCGGAAACAATCTGGTCTAGTCTGGAGATGATCCGGACATGATGTAAATGGGCCCTAAAAAGAACATATGAATGAAATCAGACACACACTGTTAAGGAGATCAGCCATTGTTCTGCATCTAGGGTACCTAGATCCTTGGCCCAACATTCCTAAGCTCTAACTGGGAATCGTTTAAGATGTCCAGGTAGGAGTAGAGAATAACAGGTAGAAATAAGGTCATGAATACTTTTATGAAAGGAAGCTGTTTAAGGAGCCAACAGTTGGGGGTCATAGAACACATGATATAATATTTAAAGAGACACCTACTTTGCCCACTGATAAGGCTTCTGATTGAAACTGAAAGCAGCCATTTTAAACACACATTACGTTAGCATGGTCCAAATGTTGTCACCATCAAAAAATCTGCCCTGAATGTATCAACACTGGTTTCTTGGCAGTAAGATACATTAGGATTTGTTGAGGGGGCCAAGATAATAATGCTACAGCTAAATAATGTAAATTAACCTGTTTGCTAGAGTGGTAAAAATGAATTGTGCAATAAATTTAACAGACAACCAATAAAGAAATAGAGATGTCTTATATATGGAAATCACTAATATACTGTATAATCTTGCCTGATTTAAAAAATACATTCAGAGGATTCTTTTCATTGACCCTGTAGTGATTCTGTGACTGAAGCAATAGAAATGCAAGTGTTCTGCAATTATTCGGTTATTATTAGTTTTTGAGTGGGGGGAGAAGGAATGACTTAGACACTGTACAGTATATGCGATTCACATAATGTCAAGTGTTCTCCCGCCCCTCAACAATGTGGAACTAATTGATTCAGCCATGAGCACCAGTTATCTGTTTAAAATGGGATCTTTAGTCTTTTTGAGGTTTTTTCAAGAGGTTCTATAGCCTAAAGCAAACCGGAGGGAACTATGGAACCCTGGTTTACAACAAGTATTAGCTGAATTCCATGCAGATACCTGAATATAACCTGAATATAATATCAATCCCTGTTTAGCAGAACTAAAGTGTGAGAGGCACAATACAGGTAAACACTGGAAAACAGAAAACAAACCCACAGGCATAAACGTGAGCCAGCCCTGTATACTCTGTCTACTCTCAGCATGCTTCAGTTTTTTGCTAGTGTCCTAGGAGGATGGACATCTTTTCTCTGTTCTGTGGAGAAATGTCTAACCTATTTTGCTAGCTACTGTTTTTGTTTTTAGCTTCAATTCCTGCTTCATCCCTTTTGAGCATGTGTCTCTACACAGCTGTCTGGATCATCCTTTCCTAAGCTTGACTCTTGCCCGTCATACCCAGATCCTGCTGAATTGGATGTACTTGACTAGCCTGGAACGTGACCTTCAGGCACTGGCTTCTGCATAATGACACTTTTCTGAGTGTACCATGTTCCAGATCCAGCTGCTCTCCAGGTCCAGAGTTATGGCACAGCCCTAGGTTTGACCCCGTCTCTAAAAGATTACTTTGTGACTAGGCCATGTGGTCTAAGCACCAGGAGCTACTTAATTATTATAACCGCTGGGTCACTCCACACAGCATTGAGGAAGCATTTTGCTGCGCTGCTCCTGACTGTATGTGAACGCTCCTCAGTTTTTTGCAGTCCTCCGGCAATACTCCCAAACTTAAAGAGATGGTCTCGGCTCTTATTATGATACACTCCACCTTTAAGCTTGAGGATCAGCCTGTACTTTCCACCATTGCTGTCACCAGTATAGGTTCATTTAAGACCAAGACGATCAAGACTTTTCCAGCACAACTATTCACTGTTATCCTTTGCGGAGAGAGGAAGAACCCTGACAAGCGGTTTCCCTTCCAAATGGCTATCAGCTTTTTACACATTTGAGGAGGATTGTTAAAAAGTGGACTCCCCCCTCAGTGAATCTAGCATTATCTCTTCTTAACAAAGTTTTAACCATCTCCATGGAAGGTGCACCTGTTTTTAAGGACCCCATTGACAAGCAATTGGAGGCCCTTTCTTCAAATTTGTCCAGCACTGCAACCTGTGTTGGCTGTGACCTTAGTTTGCCAAAATCTAGTTGACTGAGCCATAAGAAGGGAGCTGATCTCTATGACAATTGAGGCCTTAATTAAAAAGCATTTGGAGCTCATGCCTGCAGCCTTGTATTACAGTGTTGATAGGTTCCATCTCATTTCCTGTATGAGTCTCCTGTCAGTGAAAATGAGGAGGAATCTTTGGCTACAGTGTTGGGCTGCAGAACTGGCATGCAAAAAGTGCATTTTCAGAGCTGCCCTGGCCACCCTCCTCAAGGATGACACCGGTGGCAAGAGTACCTATCTACCCCAGCATAAGAAGCACAGGGCTCAGTCTACAAAGGCTCACTTTTCCTTGGAGGTAAAGAAGACTCCTTTTTGTTACTACCAGGCCTTAAAAGCAAAGCCCAAACCTTGCTCTCCCAGTTCCCCCTTAAATCCATATATGCATGCAGCCCTAGTGTGTCTTATGGAGCAAGTTGTCGTTGCCCTGTCCCTGTGGCCAAATGGTTTTCAGCGGTTTTCTCAGACCTGTCCACAGGACCCAAACCAAAAGAATGCATCTGGCCCATCTTGGATCTGGTCATCTATGTCCTAAATATCTTTGTGTCCAGAAACTCTACATGAAATCCACCAGGTCTGTAATAGCCTCCCTTCTTCAGGGAGACTTTCTGGCCTCAACAAAATGTCCGTGGACATCAGGGACCCTTACCTGCATGTCCCCATTTTTTAATGCATTCTTTCACTTTTCTGTGGGTCACCAGAACCTCCAGTTTATAGCTCAGCCATTCAGCCTATCTTTTGTACCTTCAGTATTCACCAAAGTGTTTGCTAGCCTTGCTGTACTCTCAGGGAAGCACCATTGTTGGATATCTGGACAACCTCTTGTTTAGAGAAAAGTGAGTAAAGTTTCTAGTGGGCAACATAGTGTAGACCATCCTGACCTTGCAAAGGTTAAGCTGGGTCCTGAATCTTCATAAGTCAGTGCTAACTCATCATAACTCATTGGAATATATAGGTCCATACATAGGTCCTATCCTAAACGCAGCCCAAAAGGAGAAACTTTAAACGCTCCACTCCCAGACTCACTCTCTTTAATTCACGAGTCTGACTATTCACTTTGAGTTGAGTGTTGAAGGGTCAGACAAAGACAAATTTCCTGAGTTTAGAGAGTAATAATTTGATTACAAATGTTGGAAGTTGTGAGGGAAAAAAATAATAACTCTAAAAGCCAAACAGACTAAAGTGCTAAACATTCTCTTTTAAACAAGTGTTTTCTTTGAGAAAAGTCCTTCAAAGTAAATGTGACAGCGCTAAATAAATGAAAACGGCAGAAAAAATGAAAATACAAACTAGGTAAAGAAGTGTAGGTTATGCCATTCCACATGCCATGACCCAAACAACGCTAAGGTTTACCAAGGGAAAGTGACCATAGATCTCCGGACCCAACAGCACAAAGAGTTTGTAGGTCCTTTCCAGGGGAATACTTGTTAGCTCATGAAGTCCAAAAACATCACCAGCACTCCAATATAAACGTGTGAGGTCCCGAATTTCTATGACAAATATGTGTCATTAAATTGATCTTTTTTCACTTTTATATTGGAGTGCTGGTGATGTTTTTGGACTTTATGTTATTACACAGTGCCATCGGTGGTCATTGCAAGCACCCACCTGGACCAGACAGGTTTTCATTACCCACCAGTAAGGAGTGCAGCAAGATATATCAATATGTTACTTGTTAGCTCAGCCACATCTGCTATTATCTTAGGACTACCTGGCAATACATGATCTGCCAGATAGAACTGTATCTGATTAGTTTAGCGCTCACCCCCGAAGGAGCCGCTGGAATATATGGGTAATTCTGTCTCCCCTTTTTATTGATAAACCGATCTGGATGGATCCACAGCACACCAACACACCTTGTGGGATGTTTATAGAAGTTTTAATAGTGTAATCTAGGCCCTGTAGAATGACGTGAATTTATTAGGGTTAATTAACTGGTTATCGGTTGCTCACCATTCCATGAAGAAGGGAATGGCTAGCGCAAGGGGCGTCTCCCTCTCCAGCCAGTGTTCCACATACCTCCCATCAGCGTTGTGGGGCCTCAGACGCAGCCTCTATTCGGGTAGTCATAAGCCTTCACAGCAATACTCAATGCGCTGGCCTCTCTCTGTGATGGGAGGAGCCGTTGGTAACCACTGGCATTGCTAACTGCTGCTGTTGGATGATAGCGCCAGTGTCCAGAGAGCGGCAAGTAGCTGCAGACCAGCCTCCACACATCCCCTCAGCAGGTCCATGTGGATAGCAATGCCGCCCTTACTCTACCCACGCTTCGAGAACCCCCGCAGAGAGAGAAAGAAAACTTAAAGTCCTCCTCTAGTCATCCTAGGAGCTGTAGTCCAGTGCAGCAAAAAGTAAAAATGTCTCTCTCTGTAGTGGGACTGCAAATCCCACAAGTCTGTTAGGCTCCCAGGAACACTCTAGCGTAGCTAAAGACTGGACTATTCAAGTCTCTTAAAGGAACAGCAACTACACCTTTGCTGCAATATCATGCAGTTCACACATGCTGAAGTCAAGGCATTTATGAACTGTAATCTTATTTGCTGTATAGTGACATTTATGGACTGTAATCTTATTTGCTGTATAGTGACAGATCCATTCTACTGATCTTCAAATGGGCAAACTAAATGCATGGTCAAAACTAGAAAAGTACTCCAGGCAAATGTAAAAACCGCAATCAATATAGTAGATGATCTCATCAGTGTACTGATACTACTTTAGTGTCCAGTAAGCAACTGCGGTATGTATGGACCTTATGTTTTAGCTAAACATTGCACTGGTGGTTACAGATCTGGCATCTCTAGCTGGCAGGCGTGCCTGGAAAACAAGAAAGGCTGCAGAGTTAATAATCGTTTACAAGGTATAACAATTCTCATAAATGTATTTTAATAGTTAATAAGTTATTTGCCTTGAGGTCAGCTTTCAATGAAAATAAAGATGAAGTCTAGAATATACATTTCTCAGACCTTGTCTCACTGGCTATAGGCCAATTACCAATGAGCAGGCAACGCAACAACTATGTGGCTCAACTTGTATGCAGGAACAGATTTATACTTCCTTTGTCTCTCCTATCCCAGTCCATTGGCTAGCCTTAGTGTCACACTAACCAGATCAGATGTCGTAGTCAAACAAGGCATGCCAGGACTGAAGCAGTTTTTCCACTGTACAACTAGATCTCACTAATGATATACAGTTTGCAGTTCAATTCTAGGTGTGCAGACCTAGAGTGTGTGAACTGTTACTACGTGTTCCACAATTTCAGCAGCAAAAACCTGAAAACTGAGCCAGGACAGCAGCAGAGGACTTAGACTGTTGACTTTGGCAGTGTGACAGCCTGAAACCTTTTATTATACACAAGATTATTTTAGTGACATCGGAAACGTAATGTGTTAGACAAGTCGAGGAACCATTCATCATGAAGCATAAGCACCCTAGAACTGTTGATTGCCAAAATCGATAGGAGGACTGTTATATAGAGAAACAGTGTGGTATATATTGATTCTACTGTACATTTATAGAGAGAGATTGACTACAAAAAGTTATTGGGTGTTTTCACTAACACTTTTGTACTGGACTTTTTTTTTGCCCCTTTAAACTCTTGTATGTTTCCTCCATGTGGTTCAGTTTTTTCACCAAATGTGCTTGAAGTAGTCTTCCAACACTCTGCCAACAACTATTGACTTTACATACGTTTTCTAGGTGTTACCAATCACTTCAATGTGGAAGAATCAGGAAAAATGATGAACTATCCCTCTTCATTTGCATGTCATCACTGTTGGTGGTGATGGTCATACCCATGAACTTGCTGGAAATCATCTGGTTAACGTTGCTGAGTCATTACCAGATCGGTCAAAATCTCTGCAGTGAAGAGAAAGAAACGGATGATCATGTTCCTGTGAAGAGAAAGAAAACGGATGATCATGGTAGCTAGTGACACTAGCTACCATAGAGTATCGTGAACCAAACTAACTTGCGCTAATGGAAATGGTAAAACTAAATTAAGATGGATTAAAATTGATATTAATATGACCCCGGAGCTAAAATTTCTAAAACCAAAAAGGAAAAAGCTGCTGAACGCAGGCTAAAAGCCTACAGAATAACGGTAGGGATCATATGGTGTCACCTCCGTTTCAAGCAATCGTGAAACAGTGTATATATAATAAATAATTGTGTAAAAACTTATAGTACGTTATAAAATGTGTCAACAGGTGTCATAAAAAGCGTGTCATACATGAACCTTATTAAATAAACAAAAATCTTCAAAGAACATGTGTCATATATGTGAAAAAAATATTGTGAAAAAAATATTAAATAAACATGTCATATATGTGAAAAATAAAAATATCACAATATAAAACAGTCTGTTGTTTTCTTTCGAAAATAAGTAGAAGTATGCACTTATAATATTTAAAAAAAAAAAATGCACCCAAAGTTCTTAAAAGCTCTTGGATCTTCAAAACAAAAAAGGCCCAGAAGAATGAAAATCAAAAGAAATGTCCAATATTGTGAAGTGTCCAACAAAAAACGATAGAAGAAAAAAGCAGGCAGGTCCCCTATAGGGAATGCACTCACCAGATCCCTGATGGTCGAAAGCCTTTATTCTTATCCAATGGAGGCCGAAGATGTATGTCCTCTTCTCCCGTTTGGTGAAAGCCTCAGGCTACAGAGCCCGCTTGCTTCGCCGAGGTGAAGGGATTACAATCTTTGTTGTTAGGTCTCCTCTATTGGGTATCCATCCGGACAAAGAACACAAGAAATGCGCTCATAGCGTAGTAAGTTCAACTTTAATGGGTCCAAAATAATAAATACAAACAAGCGCTCTATAAAAATTCCATAAAGATCAATGTGGAAAGCCGGCTAGTCACTCAATCTGAGTGCAAAAAGGACTGGAACAATGACATAAAGGTAGGCCCGTCCCGGCGCGTTTCGTCACATGGACATTCTCAAGGGATGACTATGGTAATGCGCTATGAGCGCATTACCATAGAGTATCATTTCTCCATTCCTCTGGCACACTCTTACTGCTCAGTCTTCTGGCCCCTCTTCACTCCCTACTCTGCCCTCTGTTCCACCCCAATTCTCAGGCCCACTGATTTTCAAAACTTCACAAGTAAGGTGATGGTAAATTTAGATACAGCACAATCTCCACCAATATCCAGTGATTTTTTTTATTTGCTTTGCTTTGCGGTGTGCGTATGATAGAACAAAAAGCAACGTATCATGTGAACAAAAAAAGTGAACAGTGAAATCACTGCACACAAAAAAGTGCATGAGGGTGCTTGGTCCTCTTCCGAATCTTAAAGCATTTCTATACCCCAGTTTTCTAGTTTTGAATAGCATGGGGGAAGGATAGAATCCCTGTCAGGTTTTACGGTTATCCTGGCTCTTTGAGAGAGATTTCCCCCTCACTGTTTTAGGGAAAGCCTTTTACCAGACAGGAAGTGAGGGAAAATCTGCACCAGGGAAACAAACAATATATAGGTTGTAGTATTTTCCTACTTATTCTTGTCCTGGGAACAACTTTTTTTACTACACAAGAAGAGAAGAAATCCCCCCAGTGGAGCTGTCGCTGGCAAAAAGGAGTAGATCTAAAAAAGAAAAAAAAAAAGGTTTTGGGTAAAGATGCACTTTAACATGCAGTGAACACAAGCAAGGTACCTAGTTTAGTAGATATATTTTATGTAATTTGCATGATAGTCACAATACCAGCTTAAGACAAAATTGTTAATATGTCAATTAGATGTAGACAGCTACGCTTTTGACAAACAATAACTTTTTTTCTTTAGTAGTAAGCCTTGTCAGGGTCCTGTTTAAACACTGTTTTATATTGGTTATGGAAGTTTGTAATCAGATTTCTAACAATTGGTTGTCAGGTCTGACATCTAGTGGCAGACTAAGAACACTGCAGAACAGTCATTTATTATAGATTAGTGCAGTAAAAAGAAAAAAAATTCCTATCAATTCATCTATTTTCATTGTGTATATTGCAATTTATTTTGTTTGTTTTATTAAAAAAAAAAAAAAAAAAACCCTTTTGTATATAGATCGGAATAGAGTATGTAAACTGCAGGAAGTAAACAGAGGCTTCTTTCCATAGATTGAATAAACTTGTAGCTCTGTGCTTTGTTAAATAGGTTAACTTTATTTTTATTGTTTTTACAAATAACAGAATGACCTTGGGTAACTCATTATAGTTTCTTTAAAAACAATTCTTAAAAAATGATCTGTGTTTTTATATACAGATGGGTGTGAAATTATACATTACACACATGTATCTATTTTCTATATTTAGATGAAAAGGTTTGCAAGGTGGTCAGAGATGATTAGCTTGAATTTGAATAAACAAAAAAAAGGCCTGTTTTATGTCCTGCTATTTTTTATTTGAGAATCACAGGGGTGTATTTTTCAAAGATTTAGTCCGACATTTGGTCCAAGTTCACCCTGTGTATCAAGCCAAATTATTGGCAATGTGTCCAAAAAATGACGTTCCCTCACATTTGACAACATCTGTTCTTAAGGGGGAAAAGGTATTCACTGTAACATCCATCCTATTTAGGAAAAGGGTTAATGTAAACTTCCTAAAAATTCATAACAGTAAGTAATAGTATTGTGACAGACTTTTTAGGTACCTTGGTCAAACAACATATATGGTACAGAACTACAAAATCTTTATTCACATCATAAGACAATAGTTTAATGTAGCTCAATGTTCAATCTTAAAACATCTCATATCACATATAATGAAGCCCAACCTTCTCATTAAATTTCCTTGTCACTTTATGTTTTTAATTGAAGCCTGCAAGGTTTAGATGATAATATTGCTTGCTTCCTCAACGCGTTTTACAGTTAATGACCACTTCCTTAGGACATGGGACCGCAATATTCTAAAATATATTATTTTAAATTGTTATATACACAATATATATTTTTTTTATATACACATATGTTACATATATAGATATCTGCTAAAATCGCCACTAGATAGGGTTTCAAGTGTCTTAGTACACCTGGGAGCGGATGAGGAGGAACAAAGTAACCAGCCCACATAATAAATATCTGAGGTGTTCATTTTATTTTATTTTTTTACTTTAATTATTTTGTATTTTAATAGTACAATACATGAACACTTTTACATCTATAAATACATATTTAAAACATCATTACAAAAACAAAACACAATACAAATACAATAACCAAAAAAAAAAAAAATTCTCATCATACCATATTACCTAAAAACACATTACTCCACAAAATACCAATAGCAGATAAGGCACACATTATAACCAAACTCCTTTACTATATTCAATCCACTTATCCCACATTTTACTATATTTATCCATGTTACCTCTATTTTTAAACATAATTCCCTCAAATTCAACCACTTTATCTAGTTCTTTCTTCCATTCCTCCACGGTGGAAGGCGCTGCTGAAATCCACCTAAAAGGTGATACTACGCCGAGCCACAAAAAATGCCCTCGTTATAGACCCTTCGTATAGTACACCCCCTTCACAGATCCAAAAATGCTCAGAATACATATCAATAGATTATTAGAAATATGAACTCCAAAAGCTGTATTTATTGTGTCCACTATTTCCTGCCAATATCATTTCAACTTCGGGCATCTCCACAGCAGATGTATCAGCGAACCTGGTTCAAACCCACACTTTGGGCATTTAGAAACTTCCCTAAGTCCTATCCTATATAGGAATTCAGGGGTCCGGTATGTTCTATGTACAATATACAGCTGTGTTAATTTATGCGATGCAGACAGTGAACCTAATTGGATTGAGAGCAGCGCCTCCCTCCAAAGGGTATCTTCTAGTGGCCCCAGATCCAGTTTCCAACCCACTTTACATTTCATAGAAGATTTATTCAGAATTCCAGGCTATACATTTGCATACATTTTTTAAATCAACCCTCTCGTCACAGTTGCATTAACAAGTTTATCTATAACCATATTTACATTTATACAAACCTCACGTACACCTGGATGTACTGTGAGCGCATACCTTCATTGCAAATATTTATAGAATTGAGCATTCGATAGTAAATAAACTTGCTTGTAATTGTTGGAAAGAGCACAAGACACCTTGATCATATATTTGCACCAATGTCACAATCCCCATTTCAAATCCTTGGAGTTTGTTTACCTCATGTAGTAACCCATTATCCCATATTGGAGTGTATTTTGTAAATATCCAATAACCCCTTAATTGATTTTCACATTTTACCAATTAATCTTATAGTAGGTAAAGATGAACTTTCAAATATAAAGTGGTCTCAAGGGCCATAAGGGGGTCTCTATTCTGAAACATTTAATGATATAATTTATCCTCCTAAATATAGTTTGAGAAATCCAACATGGAGAATTATACAGTATATAGGAGCTGAGACATCCAGATCATTTTAATGAGATTTAATCTACCAACCGGCAAGAGGGGGAGTTTGCACCATACATTGCATTATTTCTGAAACTTTTGCCAAGATCTTAACATCAGATCCCAGCAAAGATATAGGCCTATATGACTCTGGCAGTAGCACATCCTTCCCCTTATTTTGTAAGACAATAATTGCAGCCATATACATTGACCCAGGTAATTTCTCTATTACCAAAGCTTCCTCAAAAGTTTGTAGTAGCACAGGAAGCAACACAGAGGCATATTTCTTATATATCTTTATTGGTAAACCATCCAAGCCTGGGGCTTTGCCCTTTGGAAAACTAGTCAGCGCTACTTCTAATTCTTGGATAGTAAGAGGAGTTTCCAAGCTATCTTTCTCAACGTGAGATAACGTATTAAATGGGATATTACCTATATAGCTTGCCAGATCTACATTGCTATAATTTGCATTAGTACTATAAACCCCCTTTATAATACTGTTTAAAGATTGAAATAATTCTGTCCGATTCGCTGCACAACTGATCATCCATATCCTTCAACACATTTACAAGTGGAGCTTGCCCTTGCGCCTTCACCAATTGTGCCAACAGTCTTCCAGAACTCTCTCCTTCTTCCTAGTACTTCTGATTGCCAAAAAATTATTTATTTTTAGCTTTTACTGTCAATATGCCTCAGGTGTTCCTGTGCTGCAGTCCAATCATTACAAGCCTTTTCATTGGGATTTAACACAAACCTTGTCTCTAAACCAATCACTTATTTACGTGCCTCTTCCTCCTCCCTATTCAATTGCCTCCTCTTCCTACTAGTCTGCTGACATAAATATCCCCTCATATATGCTTTTAAAGAATCCCATACTATCCCCTGTGGCACATAATTATTATTTGTGCTCAAAAACATTGATATCTCACTTTCTAACTTCTCCTGTGCTGACAATATAGTTAACCATCCCGGATTTAATTTCCAAGGTAACCTAAAAAAACGTCCCCAGTTTCAATTATAGTAATTATTGGTGAGTGATCTGAAAGTGATCTAGGTTGTATCTCAACCAATGTAATTAGTGGCATTACATCAACTGAACATAAAATGTAAATCTATCCTAGATAATGTGTTATGTGTCTTGGAAAAACATGTATATTGGTATTCCTCTGGGTGCATCAACCGCCACAAGTCCCATAACCCAATTACTTTACAAAAATTATAAAAATGAGTGTTTTTAGTGGAGTCTAAGTGCTTACTTATCGGGAATGTATTTAGTGCCATATTCATATAATTATTAAAGTCCCCCATCACAATAACATAATAAATAATAACAGCTTCCCGAGGACCTCATTAGAGTAGGGAGGAGGAATGTATATATGTACCAGCACGCATTCTACGTCATAGATTTTACAATGCAAAAATACATACCTACCCTGTAAAAATCACACAATGCTTGTACTGTATACATGAGAAAGCTATACCTTTACAGACTTATATTGATACACCTCTAGAGTATGCAGAGTAACATGCATGAGCTGTATACTGCAAAAATCTGCGCTCCAGCCATCCAACACTATCTCCCCGTTTCCTGGAGACAAATAATTGACGGCTTGTGAGACATAATGTTGGATAGTACCGCTCAGCGCTTTGTCTTATTGCCTGAACCTCTAACATTCCAAGATATTATTGATATTTTCTGCTTATCCATTTATATAGAGATCTGGTACTTGAGGGGAAAAAAAGTGATATACAGTATACTCCACTCAGGAGCCAAATAGGGGATTAGAGACATTAACTTCACCCAAACATTCATCTTACACTCCAGATCTCAACATGGTGTATTTAATACTCAATTCTAAATATACTCTATCCTCATGGCTTCTGACCTCTTGTACCACTCACAGGATATTTATCCAACCAGGCCAAAACTGCTAAAGGAGATTAAAAAAAAATGAAATCCTTTCATTAGTAATTATACGCATATTTGCTGGATATAGCATTGAATATTGTATTTTCATCTGGCGCATTTGTTTTTTCACTTCCTGATAGAGCCCTTTTTTAATGAACTTCCTGTGGAAAGTAGGGAATAACATCTCTCGCACCTGCAATAGATATAGTTCCCAATTCGAGCTTTCCGGAGGATTGCCTCCTTTTCTCTATAGTTAGCCACTTTAAACAGCATAGTCCTTGGCAAATTCCCATGTACACGAGTATGTGTAGGAATTCTATAGGCTCTTTCAATCATAAACATAGAAGACAAATGTTCTTTTCCTATTGTCTCTAATATCCTCTTTTCCATACAGGCTACCGGATTTAACCCCTCAGTCTGTTCAGGCATTCCAATCATTCTTTTTGTTTATTAAGTCTGTATTCCAAATTTTCAATTAATACAGAAAACAAACAATATCTTTTACAATTCATTTCTTAAATACATCTATACTTACAAGATATTTTTAACAGAAATTACAGCCTTCCTATCACTATCATCCCTTTCTCCCTGTGAGGCCTCCTAATCTCCCAAAGGTTCTGTGGGAGGACGGTATTATTTTATTTATGTCCCTGGGTATTGATCCATTCTGCCCTATAGTGCCACTTCATATTAGAGGGACTAAGTTGTTACTAGTGTAATGTGGGCAAAAATGCCTTCAATTATTTGTTCTAATCTGTGTGATGATATACAAGTTCTGTTATTCCCATTCCCCTGCTCATTTGTGCTCCCCATATTCTATCTCTAACCCGTCTCTACTCCTACCTCTACTCCCAAGGGCATTGTCCTCTCCACCTCTCCTTACCACTTTCAGACTAACAAAGTATCTCTAATCCTCTAATACCCCCATACCTCCCTCCCCCCTACCTAGGCCCTATCCTAGATACCTTTTGTTATAGTATCCCCCATATTAGAGTCTCCCTCCTATTCCACCTTTTTATCTTCCAATGTTATCCTCTCCATTTAAATTATTATATTCTCTTCTCTATCGACAACTTGCAGCCCCCTCCACTTAGCTCATAAGTGAGCAATACAGTCCAGTGTCCTTAAACTGCAGCCATTTTCCCCATGTGCTGTTGAAGGTGGCATATTTATCCTGTTTCATCTTAATAATTTCCTCCATCAGCCTAGTGGAGTCTATTTTAACAAAACACTCCAGGGCAGAAGGAATCTTGTCGGTACCCCAATATCTTAGGATCAAGGTCTTAGCCGCGTTCAGTATATGAGGTATTAAAGATTTTTTATGTGCCCCCATTGATTCTGTTGCAAGATGGATTAAACATACCCATGGATCCATAGGTACCTGTACCTTGCAAATCTGCTTAATGATGTCCCTCACCATACCCAGAAAGGTCTTCTTTGATCGTGTTTAATATGGGTGTTTAATATGGGTACATAATTAGATTTATATAGCTTTATAGTAGTAGTAGTTAGATATATACCCAGATATTTGATGGTGTTCTGTTTCTAGCGGAAAGGGAAGTAGGGGATCAGTGCCTGTCTCTCTGCTTCTGAGAGTGATATGTTTAAGATTTCTGATTTATCCAAATTTATTTTAAAATTTGAAAGTTCCCCATAAATCTTTAACTCTCGCAGAGCCTGGGGGAAGCGTAATTCTAGGGTGTCTTATATATAGTAAAATGTCGTCTGCATATGCGTCGACTTTGAATTCCCCAGCCATTGTCCTTATCCCCTGGATGTCCTGATTTAAGCGAATTGTAGCTAACAGTGGTTCAATAGATATACTGAAGGGGGAAAGGGGGCAGCCCTGCCTTGTACCGTTATGCAACTCAATCTCCCTTGAGAGGGTGCCATTAATTTTCACCCATGCCCGCGGGTTAACATACAACGCGGAGATCCAGTTTATCATCCTTTTCCCTATGCCAAGTAGGTAACTACTTAGAGCCGAAGAGCTAACTTTGATAAACTGCGCCACCTAGTGGGGGAAATAAAATTGGAAAATTTCACAAACTGAACTCGGACTAAAAGTGGGAATGTTTTAAAAACACATTACATATTGCCATTGCCAAATGTATACCGTTGGGTAATAAAAGTAAAAGATCACAAACAAAACCTGTATGGCTGAATAAAAATGTAAAGCATCACAATGGAAAAGCGAGTGGCATTTATAAAATATAAGATGGAGGCGACGGCATTGGCGTTCCATAACTACAAAGAATGTAATAAAAGATGCAAACTAGCAATACGGGCAGCTAAAATACTGTGCGGAAAGCATATTGCCACAGATCGTAAAAATTGCCAGCCGTAAGATCACGGCTGGCTCCGCCCAGCTGTCAGAAGCAGGGATATACGAGCTACGGAAAAGCTGACAGATCCCCGACCCGCTACGTGAGTGATATACTATCTATGGAATTCCATTCATCTGCTTCTCCCTGTGCGGCCGCACGTGTGGAATAAAAGCTTTTCATCTCCATTACGGAATACAAATTGTCACCACTTGGTGGGCGGAAGCCAGTGTAGAAGACCGGCAACAGCCCCTGAAGTGTGTACACAACACTATAAGGATGCGATCCTCTGGAATTGAATAACGGACCGTCGAGACAAACTCTGTGGACAAATTAGTTACCTGCTCGATACCATCTTTCTCAGGAACTGCCTTACCATGCAATTTCATCATAAGTGAGTACATCCCTTTTTTGATACTCCTAAATCCATTTTTTCTTCAAACACAGCGCTTGTGTCAAAAAACCCGTGACTCTTTGACCACTTTGGTGGCAATTATATCATTATCAGCACTACTTGACATTTTGGGCCATATCAGGGAGGATTTGTTCTATTTTAATTGATTTTAGATGTCTTTGTTACTAGGTGTTTCTATATCTGTTATTCTTCAAATTCTTTTTTCATCAAATTTTGATACAAATATATAGCCTGTTTTATACTTACAGACAGCTACGATTGTGGGATTTCTTTAATTAAGGGGAACTCTGCTTGCTTTATATGATCTTTGAAACCCGGGAGATCTGTCTTGATAATTGTTACTACAAGCGTGACTCCTTCTTTCCCCTTTGTGTTGACATTTTTAAGGACTCTCTAATGACTGGTAGAGTCTTGAGTGACTGGCGGAGAGCTACCGTAGTTCCAATATTTAAGAAGGGGGCAAGATGCCAACCTGGGAATTACAGACCAGTTAGTCTTACATCTGTAGCTTGTAAACTGTTAGAGGGAATGATTAGGACTACTTGGTAGAATTTGTTCAGGCTAATGGTATAGTTAATGACAATCAGCATGGGTTTAGGAAAGACCGTTCCTGTCAGACTAACCTACTGACTTTTTACGAGGGGGTAAGTAGAGATCTGGATGGAGGGAGGTCTGTGGATGTGGTATATCTGGATTTCTCAAAGGCTTTTGATACGGTACCACACAAACACCTACTATACAAGCTAAGAGCTATGGGCATAGATGGAAGGGTGTGTACATGGATAGAGAACTGGCTAAAGGAACGGGTACAGAGAGTATCAATAAATGGCGCCCTTTCAGACTGGGTTAGTGTCATTAGCGGTGTGCCTCAGGGTTCTGTGCTGGGACCCATGCTTTTCAACCTGTTTATTAACGACATCGGGGAGTAAACAGCGATATTTCAGTGTTTGCCGACGATACCAAAATTGGGAGGGTAATAGAAACAGACCAAGATAGTATAACATTGCAGGAGGACCTCTATAAAATTGGGGAGTGGGCAACTGTGGCAGATGAGGTTCAATGTCGATAAATGCAAAGTTATGCAAGTTGGGATTAAAAATAGGCAAATGGGTTATAAAATTATGGGTATGCCACTAGGGAAGTCGGAAATGGAGAAAGACTTGGGGGTCATTGTAGACCACAAACTGAATAATAGATTACAGTGCCAGGTTGCTGTAGGCAATGCTAGTAGAATCCTGTCCGGCATCAAGAAGGGAATGTTTTGCAGGGACAAGTCTATAATTTTGCCACTTTACACATCACTGGTTCGGCCTCACCTGGAGTATGCGGTGCAGTTTTGGGCACCGGTACACAGAAAGGATGTCCTTGAGCTGGAGAAAGTCCAGCTTGGGGCGACCAAACTCATCAAGGGGATGGAGGACCAGAACTATGAGACAAGGTTACTAAATTTAAAAATGTTTACGTTGGAAGTAAGGAGATTAAGGGGGGACATGATTTTCATGTACAAAATGTTCAATAGTCATAGCAACAAACTCTTTAAGATTAATTCCGTAACAAAGACTAGAGGCCACCACCTAAAACTGGTAGAAAAAAAATTCAAACACAAGGGGCGAAGGGGGTTCTTCTCAGTTCGCGCGGTTAGGGTATGGAACTCGCTGCCTTAAGCAGTGATTTCCGCAAATAGTCTGGAATCATTCAAGAAGCTTTTGGATGATTTCCTGAGAGACCTAATATATAGGGGTACAGGTACTCTTAAGAATGAGAACACTCAGGGACCTATACACACACAAAATAGGTTGGACTTGATGGACTTATGTCTTTATTCAACCTCAAATACTATGTAACTATATGTATTTTTTGTACTATTGGCTGGGCATTAATTGTATTATACTATCAGCTGGGCACTAATTATATTATCTGCTGGGTATTAATTGTACTATAGGCTGGGTGTTAACTATATTATTGGCTGGGCATTAATCAATTTATCAGCTGGGCATTGTGTATTAGCTGCAAGTGTATTAACTGCTGGGCTTCTGTGTTGTAACTCCTGGGTATAAGTGTAACAATTCCTGGGTATTAGTGAAATATCTCCTGGGTATTAGAATAATTGTTCCTGGGTATTAGTGTAATAACTTCTGGGTACTAGTGTAATAACTCCTGGGTATTAGTGTAATAACTCCTTGGCTTTAGCATAATAACTCCTGGGCATTAGGATAATGCTGGGTCCGATACTGTTCAACCTATTCATTAATGAAATCGGGGAGGGAATAAATAGCCATGTTTCCGTGTTTGCAGACGATACAAAAATAGGGAGGGTACTAGAAACGGATCGTGACAATATAACATTGCAGGAGGACCTGGATAAAATAGGGGAGTGAGCAATACTATGGCAGATGAGGTTTAATGTCGATAAATGCAAAATAATGTACTTTGGACATATAAAAATAAACAAATAGGCTATACAATCATGGGTATGCCGCTAGGGAAGTCAGAAATAGAAAAAGATTTGGGGGTCATTGTAGACCACAAACTGAATGGTAGCTTGCAGTGCCAAGCTGCGGTAAACAAAGCTAGCAGGGTCTTGTCCTGTATTAAGAAGGGGATGTATTGCAGGGACAAGTCTATAATTGTGCCTCTATATAGATCGTTGGTTCGGCCACATCTGGAGTAAGCGGTCCAGTTTTGGTCGCCGGTACTGAGAAGGGATGTCCTTGAACTGGAGAGAGTCCAGCGGAGGGCAACAAAACTAATTAGGGGAATGGAGGACCAGAGCTATGAGACAAGGCTTCTGACCTTAAACATGTTTACGCTGGAATTAAGGAGATTAAGGGGGGATATGATTTTCATGTACAAGATGTTCAATGGTGACAGCAACATTGGCAACAAACTGTTTGAGATTAACTCCATTACAAAGACTAGAGGCCACCACCTAAAGTTGGTGGAGAAAAAATTCCAGCACAATGGGCGAAGAGGGTTCTTTACAGTAAGAGCGGTTAAGGTCTGGAACTCACTGCCATCGGCAGTGATTTCAGCCAAGAGTGTAGATTTGTTCAAGAAACGTTTGGACAATTTCTTGAGGGACCGTAATATCCAGGGATACCAGTATCCCTAAGAATGAGATGATGCGTGGACCTATATGGGTTGGACTTGATGGACGTATGTCTTTATTCAACCCCAAATACTATGTAACTATGTAACTATAATAACTCCTGGATATTAGTATAAAAACCACTTGAGTACATCTGGGCCTAATATAAATAAATATCGTGCCCAATTTATGCATTTCTTGAACAAGCTTTCGAGGGTGAATACTGTTGCGCCAGATGTGAGCTAGTTGTTTGGAAGCCCAGATCCTGGATCTAAAACAACAAACTGGCAACACTAAGGAGCATAAACAACATGGAAAAGGAGTCTGGACTTGACGCACCAGGCTCTGGTGAAGGGCAGCATAGATGAGGGGAGTTTTAGAGGAGCAGGATCCTGAGGTGGGAAGTTGGGTTATCGTTAGAAGACGGGGTAGAGGGAAGAGTGCGAGAAGAGGCCAGCCCTGAATTGATACACCCCAATAAATATGCCAGGTGGCAGGATGTTGGGGATATTAGTTCAGAGGAGGCATTGCTGGAGTAGGATGACTCTTCTATCCGCAGGGGGAGTGACTGCTCCAGTAAGGATGGGAGCAGGATGGAGGGACAGGAGAGACAGATTTTGGTGGTGGGGGATTCTATCATCAGATAGACAGACAGGGTAATCTGCCATCGTGACTGTGAGTGCCGAACAGTTTGTTGCTTACCGGGGGCTCATGTTCGACACATTGCGGAACAGATGGACAGGTTACTGAATGGGGTTGGGCACGACCCAGCTGTCATTGTGCACATCGGCACCAATGACAAAATAGGAGGCAAATGGAGTGTCCTAAAAAGCAAGTTCAGAGACTTAGACGCTAGGTTGAAGAAAAGGACCTCCATGGTAGTATTCTCTGAGATACTGCCGGTGCCATGAGCCACTCCAGAGAGACAGCGAGAGTTGAGGGAACTTAAGTGGCTCCGGAGCTGGTGTCGGAAAGAGTGCTTTGGTTTCCTGTAGAGCTTGGCTGACTTCTCATTCGGTTACCGGCTCTGCAGCCGAGAAAGATTTTTTTGGGGAAAAAATCGTTAAAAGACTGGAGGAGCTTTTAAACTAGATAATGGGGGGAGGGAATACAAATACATAAAATTAATATAGAGCAAGTAACTACAGGGGTAATCAATACAGAGGGCAGTAATACGAGGGGGGACAGAGGGCTCACTCCAGTCAACATAGTAAATATAGCTAATCAAATCGCTCAAGTTAATCAAGAAATTAATCAAATTAGTAAAGTATCCCCAATACCAAGGTCCAATAAAAAAAAGTAGTGGGGCGCCAGAAAGGAGTAAAAATTTAACCCATACTAGCACCAAACTCAAATGTATGTACACCAATGCTAGAAGTCTAGCAAACAAATTAGAGGAGCTCTAAGTTATGCTACTCGAGGAGAACTTCCATATAGTGGGAATAGCTGAATCTTTGTTCGATAGCACACACGACTGGGCTATCAATATAGAAGGGTACAACCTGTTCAGGAGGGACAGGGTTGGGAGGAGGGGGGTGGGTATGCATGTATGTTAAAAATAATCTAACTGCACATACGGGATGACATCATGGCAGAGAGTCGCGCTGATGTAGAGTCCTTATGGCTAGAACTAGATAAGACTGATGCTAGTAGTAAACTAATTGTGGGTGTGTGTTACAAACCCCCGAATATAGGGGAAGAGGAGGAGGCTCACCTACTCTCCCAAATAGAAATAGCTAGGAAGCAGGGAAATGTTGCTGTATTGGGCGACTTTAATTATCCAGGCATCGATTGGTCTAATAGAACCTCTCATTCAATAAAGGCGGGCCATTTTCTGAACCTGTTGCGGGAAAATTTCATGGATCAAATGGTTGGGGTTCCAACTAGAAAAAAAGCAATACTAGATTTAATCATTTCCAATAATGCGGACTTAGTTGCAGACATAACAATTGGGGGGGACACAAGGTAATAGGGATCTCAATGTGATTACTTTTAATATTGGGCACAGAAAAGAGAAGTGTATTGGTCGGACAAGAACACTAAACTTCAGAAAGGCAAACTTTGACAAGCTGCGCCAGCTAGTATGCGACACTGAATGGGACAACTTATTTCCCATAACTGAACACTGAAGAGAAGTGGGATTGTTTGAGGCCTGGTTCACACCTGGGCGTTTTGTAGCGCGTTTGAACGCTCTGTAAAACGCTCAAACACCAAAATCCCATTATTTCCTATGGGTAGGTTTCACACCTGGGCGTATTACAGGCCGTATGAACGAGCTACAAAATGCCCTATGCCCAAAGAAGTACAGGAGCTTCTTTGGGGCGTTTTTGTCGTGCGTTTCCATTGGGATACAGCCAAGTAGCCCTCGGAAACGCGCGTCACGAAACGTGTGACAATGCGCATATTCGATACGCCTAGGTGTGAACCCAGCCTTAAGCATGAAGTACATATAGCTATCACCAAGTGCATACCATTGGGAAACAAAAATAAAAAGATCAGTAACTAAGCCTGCATGGCTAAATAAAGCAGTAAAACACATCAAGCACAAGAGTGTCATTTAAAAAATATAAGATGGAGGGGACGGCATTGGCATTCCGGAACTACAAGGAATGCAATAAAAGATGTAAACATGAAATTCGGCCAGCTAAAATAGAGTGCTAAAAGCATAACGCCACAGTGAGTAAGAGGAACCCAAAAAAATTCTACCAATATATAAACAGTAAAAAAAGGTAAGAAAGAAGCAGATAGGCCCAATAAAAGATGAGAACAGGAGATTAGTCACAAATGACAGGGAGAGGGCCGAGGTGTTAAATTATTTTTTCTCCTCGGTATACACTCAGGAAAAGGATGGGTTTAATGCAAAGAATCCAAGTAGCTCAGTGCAAAACATACCACAGTGGTTGACGGTAGCCGGGTTCAACATAGACTTGAAAAATTAATGCAAATAAAGCATTAGGACCAGATAACCTGCACCCCAAGGTACTTAAGGAACTCAGCCAGGTAATAGCGAGACCATTATTCCTCATTTTCAAAGACTCCTTAATGGCTGAAAGCCAAGTGACTGGCGGAAAGCTATGGTAGTACCGATATTCAAAAAAGGGTCAAGATGCAAACCTGGGAACTACAGACCAGTCTGTCTAACATCAATAGTATGTAAACTGTTAGAGGGAATGATAAAAGGACTACTAGCAGAGTTTGTTCATGAAAATGGTATAATAAATGATAACCAGTATGGGTTTAGGAAGGACCGTTCCTGCCAGACCAACCTACTGACATTCTACGAAGAGGTAAGTAGAGATCTGGATGGAGGGAGGTCGGTGGATGTGGTGTATCTGGATTTTCCGTAGGCGTTTGACACAGTGCCACATAAACGCTTAATACACAAGCTGAGGTCTATAGGCATAGATTAAATGGTGTGTACATAGATTGAGAACTGGCTACAGGAACGTGTCCAGAGAGTATCGATAAATGGCTCATTTTCAGATTGGTCTAAGGTTATGAGTGGCGTGTCTCAGGGTTCTGTGCTAGGCCCCAAACTATTCAACCTGTTTATTAACAACATCAGGGATGGCGTAAATAGCAATGTTTCCGTGTTTGCTCATGATACTAAAATTGGGAGAGTAATAGACATTGGATTAAGCACTATAACACTCCAGGAGGAGCTGGATCAAATAGGGGAGTGGGCAACTATATGGCAGATGAGGTTTAATGTTGATAAATGTAAAGTAATGCACTTTGGGGTTAAAAATAGGCACGCGGAATACACATTAATGGTGAATGCACTAGGGATGTCAGAAATGGAAAAAGATTTGGGGGTCATAGTAGACCATAGATTGAAAAATAGCTTGCAATGCCAGGCTGTCGTAAACAAAGCGAGCAGAGTACTGTCTTGTATTAAAAAGGGAAGGTGCTGTAGAGACAAATCTATAATTTTGCCACTGTATAGATCACTTGTTCGGCCTCATCTGGAGTATGCTGTCCAGTTTTGGTGACCAATACAGATAAAGGATGTCCTGGAGCTGGAGAGAGTGCAGAGAAGGCAACAAAACGAATTAAGGGGATGGAGAAGCTAAGCTATGAGTCAAGGCTACTAAATCTAAACATGTTCACGCTGGAAGTAAGGAGATTAAGGGGGGGGGGGGGGCATGATTTGGATGTACAAGATGTTCAATGGGGATAGCAACATCAGCCATAAACTTACTATAAACTCCATAACAAGGACTAGAGGCCACCACCTGAAACTGGTAGAGAAACAATTTAACCACAAGGGGCGTAGGGGCTTCTTCTCAGTTAGAGCAGTTAGGGTCTTTGAATAATTCAAAAATCATTTGGACAACTTCCTCAGGAGACCGTAACATACAGGGGTACAGGTACTCTTAAAAACAAGAATGCACGGGGACACTTACACACGCATACACACGCAGAATCACATACATACACGCAATAGGTTGAACTTGATGAACCTGTGTCTTTATTCAACCTCAAATACTATGTAACTATGTAAGTTTAATGCCAAAGGCCCAGTGGGTTCACCAAATGACAGACAATCCCAGTGCAGGCAGTGAGTGGTCATGTCACAGGGTCACAGGATTTGCTGTCATCATTCAGTTAGCATTGTGTCATTCCTTTTGGTTCCCTAACACGTTTGGTTGATGCCCCACATTCTCCATGCTCCAGCCTTTACTCCTCAGTTACTTCAATGGCCTTTATCTGTGCAGATTCCAGGCAGTCATTCATCTAAGGCAGGTCAGTGAAAATCTGCCTATCTGTACACATGTGAAACGTGTTGAGACCTGTCTCACCACTTGACTATACCAACAAACTGATACCATGCAATAATGGACTGTATGTATATGTATAAAATATAGATGAACACATTTTTTTTTTTTAAATTGGTAATAGGCCAAGTTTGTTACCGAGATACCTTCTCAGGTGTTTGACGATAAGTAAGTGGTTTATGATGTATGACTTCATATTTTAAAGTACGTTTTAATAAAGATGAATTGTTTTTAATAGAGGATTACTGTATATATGACCTACTGTATATACAAGTCTGGCAAGGTGCACTTCTGAACATTTCCTATTTTCTGTATATTGACATAGTCCCTTTTTCAAAAATTAAATATCCCATGTTTGACAGTATCTTATATCAATGTTTTATTTTTATTTGTATGGACCTGCCCTTTGTTGCTTTGAGTGATAGCTTTATTATCTACATCCTAATTTCTATAGTCACAAGTGAACTCGGCGTATCATAACTATACCTATTGTTCAGACCTAAAAAGAGTTAATTGAGCGGGTAGAGGCAGTAACTTCTGCTACCTCTAGCATTTAAATATTTACATCTCGCTGTCTGATTCTGCACATTGGAGAGGGTGCAAGCACTTAAACGGGTAAAGGTGCGGAATATAAGTACCAGGTCTTCGCTAGAGCACCCCACAACTGGAGAGTGTATCAGGTTGTGGCGCTCTGGGCACACCTCTGCAGATGGCAGCTGAACTGAGGATAGAGGGTCAGGGTGGGCAGAGAACAAACATAGCGTAAGGTGGACCTTTACCCATATTCTTTAAAATAACAAGTAATGACAATCTATAAACGCATACTTCTAGATAATTGCAGGCTTTGTATTCTTTGCTTACCTTATTTCTCTTTTCTTTCCCAGTCTTCTAGCTATGACCATGTTACTGAGGGCAGGTTACTTGCTCTCCTTTTACTTCCTGGATCTCTGGCACATGTGACTAGACATATGACCAGGACATGTGACCATGCATATAATCTAAGAGGAAAATGCCTTTTCCTGAGATAAGATTTCCCAGCAATGCTCTGCTGATGTAACCTTCCAGATGCAATGTTTTGGCACTTACATCATTTGTGCCAGAACTGGACAAGGAAGTAGATTAACTCTATTTGTAAGCAAATTAAAAAACAAGTTTGTTTAACTAATGAATGTAAGATGATTTTAAGTCAGCATGCAGAGCTGCATGCTGCCGTCATTTTTAGTAAAACGGGGTAAATGTCCACTTTAATACACACCAATGATGGACACCAGAAAATCAGAACCACAGGACCTTACACAGACTGGAGCCTTGAGCTAGCAAATTAACGTATTGCTCAGGCAATAGGTGTTGGCCTGAGCACAGCTAAATAGTGAGGTTGATTGACAAGCTGGGTTACGTAGCTGATATATCAGCAGGCAGAATCTGGTCACACCTATACATCCAGCAGGGGCGGACTGGGCCGGGGGGCAGGGTGGCAATTGCCCCCTGGGCCTCTCTGATGCCACCACGAACTGCCCCTTGACCCCCGCTGCCACCTGCACCTGGCCGCCCGCCGCATCCGACGCGGCTCTGTGATCGGTGCGGCCGCTGCTCGTCAAGGAGGTGCTCGGGAGGCCCCA
>NW_017308610.1:1054-7872 GCF_000935625.1 Nanorana parkeri | reverse complement strand
CCCCCACAACCAGGGTCCATGGAGCCCCCCACTGACCACTAGGCCAAGGTAAGGTGACAACATTTTTAAAACAAAATCCGCAGACATTTTATCCCTGGGAACATAAAACAGTCTCCCAGTACAGTTTCCCTATACAGCGAAATGCAGAATACCACCAGCTATAGAGGACTACAAATCCCAGCAATAATACATTATATAGCACAATGCAGAATACCACCAGCTATAGAGGACTACAAGTCCCAGCAATAGTACATTATAGCTGGTGGAATTCCGCATTGTGCTGTATAATGTATTATTGCTGGGATTTGTTGTACTCCTCTATAGCTGGTGGTATTCTGCATTGTGCTGTATAATGTATTATTGCTGGGATCTATAGTCCCCTATACAGCAAAATGCAGAATACCACCAGCTGACGAGGCATCCCTCCACTACCAGTGTGCTTTACATTTCCTAAACTGATAAATACATTCACACTACTGTTACATGGATGGCAAAAGTGGCAGACAGGGGCTGGGAGAAGGCGGGGAAAGAGGCAGAGCGGAAGGGGGGGCAAGTTGCTGCAGCATGGGCCTCTGGGTTGTACTTGCCCCCTGAGCTAAAAGTTGCCAGTCAGCCCCTGCATCCCAGTCCTATGGATCAGAGCAGGCTGCAGTAACAAATTAAGAGATTTAATGGTGATAGAACTACACTGAGATACAGATCTGCTTTGCTGCTGATCTGTGACAATTGATGAGACAATACAGGAGATACAATTTATATCCAGAGTGATCTTTTTTGCTTTAACTTTACACTCATGAGGATTGTGATTGAAGTACCTCTAGCTAACTGCTACTGAGAGAACTCAGCACCACAGCCATAGGTGTGCTAAAATTGCACCTAAATTATCCAAAACATGAAAAGAAAATCCCTGTTTACTTATTTTCTCACTTTTTTTTACTCTTTCATGGGTATGTGTCCAGGTTTTCAATGTTACTTTGAATAATAATGATTTCTGACTTCTCCACACTGATGTAGGTGAACTAATATGTTTCATATAAATGTCTGGGACTATTACAGAGGAAAAGTGTATGACTATTTTGGGAATAATAGATGAATTCTGCTACTAGTCCATTGTTTTTTGTCTGAGCATATGAGTTCATAGATTTAAGATTTAGGGATGCTATTTAAAGAGTATAGTGAGTCCCTTTATCTTTATTCCCATGTTTTATTTTTGCTTCCAAGTGTAGGCATTGTTATAGTTCCCTTCATGTTTGGTGTGGAAAATATTCAGTGTTTTTTCTAGCTGTTGCACAGTTATTTGTATTGAGCTAATAGTAAAATAAATGAATGAATGTCCCATCAATGTTGATGGGAAAATTTAGTGTCTCCAGGGTGGTTATCTTCTGAAACTGTCCATATTTATCTTGTATTGTAGCTCTGGGACACTGTAGGTGTTGCACTGGACAATATAGATTTTTCATCTACTCCTTTGTTGTAGCTAGGATTCACAGAACAGGAATCTCTACAAAACAAGAATATCTACAAAGTAAGGGGAATTGCCCTCTTAGACATTGGAAGGTTTTCTCTTACTTCTTGTTTTGGTGACATGTCTAATTTTTGGATTTCCCATCTCTCTCTTTTTGTCTCAGTAACAGTGGTCACCAGGGCAATCTACCCAGCAGGGATACGGGCAGAAATAAAAACCTGGCAGAGGTTCCAATCTATCCCTACTATATCCAAAATGAAATACATTGGCTGTTCCAGTGACCCATTCACACAGCATTATGAGTTTTCTGATGAGAGTTCAGTAGAAATTATTTAATTTCAGACTCTCTACCTCTAATTTAAATAGTATTTATCCTGTCTGAATAAAGCAGACAGGGAAGGTGGCAGGACAAGTCACTATTCTGAACCCTTCAGCCATGTGTGTTCTGTAAACAGTAAACATTTTTCAGAACTGCACATAAGGATAGACATATCAAGTACTCTCCATTAGGTCACTGTGTTGCCCATTGGGAAACCCAAGTTATAACATAAAGAAACAAAGGGTACCACCTTGCAGGACCTTACATTTTGTTGCTCTAGGCATTCTCCTATTCTGTTTAGATTATGCTTAATGTAACCTTAAAAAAGTGCACATGGGATTTGGTTCTACATTGATATGTATTAGAATATACAAAGGAAAGCAGCTGATCTATTATTATCTCTAACAAACTATGTAATTATGAAGTCAATATTCTCTATACTGGGAAGAAAAACAGAATAGGCAAGGACGTTTTAAGCAGAAAATGTTTGAGGGATTCTTTAGCTTTACTTTGTTCCCTGATATAATGGGGAATAATTTTAAGTTTACCTCCTTCTAAGTCCAAATTTTCTTAATATAAGAAAAAACAGCAACTCATCTATCCTTAGCCAGATGTATCTGAGCTAACATTATATTAGCAGATGTTTTGTGAGAGTAACGTTAGGTCATGCTCTCAGCTTTCCTCAAACCTGCAGCTGCAGATCCAGACTTAAAAGACTGCACTAATGGAATATTCTGGCATATACTTCACAATGTGATGTACAGTAGCTGTAGAGTTTCTTTTGAAGCGCACACTATATTTAATAGTAAAATGGCTTAAGCCCCATAAGGCTGACAGCTTGTAAACATTTACATATCAGACAGTTCTGACTTACTATTTTAAGTCCTTATATTTCCAAGACATAAAGTAAAATGCAGAAAGAGAGACTGCATAGGAAATAGAGAATTGAGGTCTGCCCTGTTACACATAACTCATTCCTTTATATCCATGTCACCAAGAGATCTGCCACAGAAAAGACAAGCCAATCCTATATTAACTTATTGAGGTGAAAGAGACATCACTTTGATGTCACTTTCTGCTGCCTACATATACAGGATTTGGGAAGCTTTGTAACTTCCAGGCCACTGAAGAATCACAACAACTAATTCTGCACCATTGCTCTTTTCTCTCTGGGATACTATTTAAAAGTTGTGATTGGCCAGACAGCTCACTTGTTTGACTTTTTTTTATTCTTTTTCCTAAGTTCTTCTTATGTGTCCCTGTCCCTCCCTCTCCTGTGTCACTATGCTTCTAGCATCTAAAGAGTTATTTATACCTCTTTTTGCTTGCAGTGCCCTATACCTTTTCATAATAGCCAACACATTATTCCTCTCTATTGCATGCAGTGTTTCATGCTTGTGTATTACATGCAGTGACCTATTCATCTCAGTTACACACAGTGCATCTAGCATCCATATTACATATAAGTGCCTCTTACCTCTCTATTACATTCAGTACTTCCTGCTTCTCCGTCACATACTGCCTCTTACCCACGTTTTGCAATTTGTGTCTCATGCCTTTTTGCACACAGTGCCTTATACCTCTGTGCTACACAGAGTACCTCTTTCTACTGTGTCACAGGCTGTAAAGGTAAATTATTTTTTATAAATCACAGCATAGCGGTACATTCAAGTTTGCTGTGTGTTAAGGTGGTCACACTAGTTTCAAACTGATTGCACAAACCACGAAGGTTAGGTTAAATGTATAAAATTGAAAATGTCTTACAATTAAGATACATAAAATAAATTACTTAAAAAATTACTTGAGAACAGATTGTAAGGTGAATCTTCAGTGTAAACATGCAAACACACAAAGAAGTGTGATACAATCACAGTAAAACATGTATGGCCTGCTTTAACATACTGTATGTCTACTGTATGTATGTATCAACTTTTTTTAAGCAGTGTTTCATACAACCACATCTTCATTTTTTAATATGTTGGATCTTATGTTAGCCCATCCCTCTTCAGGTTTAAGTACTAATTTAAACTTTAAAAGTAGAGATAATAAGATGCATCATCAGTTGTCTTGTCCTTCGCAGGGAATTGCCATCTCTAGTCCAAATCTAGATTCAGAACCAATATAGTTTGAAGACCCATTCAAGGAACAGGCATACATGTGTCGGTGAGTGTACAAAGATAACTGAACTGCATTGAGTTAGTCTATTTAATATGAATTTTACATGATGTGATGGCTTGCTTTTCACCAATTTATATAAAAACAATGCATTTAAAAACAAAATTCAGCCCCCCAAGTGTTACTACCCTGGATCATATGACAAGTGTAGTGCTCCCCCTTCCCAGTCAGCGCTATCCCAATATAGGATAACACTACCGGTGGCTTTGAAGGGGTGATCTACAGTAATCTGAACTAACGGGCCTCCCTGTCTTTCCTCTATAAGAGACCTCTATTATGGATCCACAGCACACCAGCACATCCTGAGTTACTAGTATCAGTTGCTATAGGTTATAACAGCCCCGACTCTCCTTGTCTATGGATATTGTTGCTCGCTTTGCCCATCAGAACTTACTGCTCTTCTGTTGAACGATTTAAGTGAGGCGCAGTCCATGGTTATGATGCTTGAAACATTTATTGAAGAACTTCAGGGAGAGAGGTAGAGGAAGGTTAGGATCATCCAGGCAGATGTAGACTCCATGACTTTTCAGAGAGTGTGGTTACAGCTTCCATGCACAGCAGGCCAGGCACCTGATGCTGCATTAGTTGAGGTAAAAGTTACTGATCCTCGTCTTCAACAGCAGCAACCACAGGACCTGCTGCCACCAGGCTCCAGGGTGATTCCAAGGCTAGCCCTCAGACTTTGAGGCCTGGTCAGCTCAGACAGTCCAGCGCAGCCTCCCCACAGGCAGGGCCTGAAGAGAGAACTCACATGGCCCACCCCAAGTATTTATCTCCTCCCCCAGGATGCACCACTGGTTCATTCAACAGTAATTAGCTAGGAAGGGATATCTACTCCTAGCAATCCCATTTGCTGCTCTGTTCTATCACCAGGGCACACCCTACAGTACCTCTGGCAGCAGACAGATGACAAGCAATGATGGATTGTTTAAGGGAAGAACCACATGAACCAAACTGCAAATTAGTATCAGACCAAATACAATCTGACAAACACTAGATTTAATAGCATCCTTTCCACTAGGGCGCTACACGTGCATGCTAGCTTTCCCTTGTGACCACATGTGTTTACTGTAGTATGACAATATGCCTTGCAGGAGAGGGTAAATGTTTTGAGACACATAATAATTGCCAACAGGCTCCAGTCTGCTCTGCACTGTTATTCCATTCCATAGTGGATCAGGAGAGCAGATTGGGTTATTTGTGCATCCACCAGTGGAACCCAAACATAACCAAAGAGCTGTGCTATCTTGCTCAACAAATGAAATTATAACCACATCTGACACATTTTAGTGTCATAATTTCAAATGTTATCCAAAGAGTTTATCACGTGGAAAATATATTTGAGCCTTAAATATCTAAGTGGAAAAAAATGTTATTTTTGTCCACAGCAACCAGTTGCATTGTGAGGAACTAATGACTCAAATCCCATGGGCAGTTATTTCTCCTCAGTTCATACGTCTGACTCTGCTCTAGCCTAGTAAGCATTTTATTATGACTGTCTTCTGTTAATTATTTTTACTGAGATTCTAATGCCTTCAAATGTGCTTGTGACATAATCAGCCTGAAAATATAAGTTCTGTTAACTGCACTGGTGTCCAGTTATAGGATGCAAAGTAGCCTGTCTTGTCCTGCTCTAGGGGCATACACATTTAGCTGTCTATAACCAGATGCTAGTCCCCACAGGTGAACAATCCAAGTCTAGTGATAAGGCTTTGAGGCTTTGTTAAAGGAGAACTATGGGGTCAGTGTTTTTCCCCATAGTTCTCCTTAGGGTAACGGGAGGACACAAACTAGCGTCCTCCCGTTAACCTAAGCTCAGTATACCGCGAGCTACAGCTTGCAGTATACTGAGACGCCGCAGCGGATCCCGACTTAGATGACGGGATCCGCCCAGCTGCGTGAGTGACAGCTGGCTCTGCCTATCTAGAGGCAGAGCCAGCTGTATCCGCCCCCTCCCCCGTCCGTTCCGCCAGTCAGCACTGGCAGATGGGAGCGGGGAGAGAGGAATCCAGTCCCTCCCCCTGTCACGGCAGAGAGCCGTGACAGGATCGAGAGGCGAGCGAACCCGGTATGTGTTCGCTCACCTCCCGATCTACTGAGCCGACCTGTGACAGTCTCATTGTCACAGGTCGGCTAGAACTATGAGGTGAGTGAAAAGCACTCACCTCATAGTTCTCCTTTAAGTCCTGAAGAAGAGGGAGGCTTTATCCCTCAAAAGATGGTGGCTGTATACCACTATCCTAACTGAGCCTGCATTTACACCTAGATGTAGCGTGCACGTTTGTTCTCTGATTATGCCGCGTGTCCCCAATGATTTCAATCGGTTCCTATACGCATAACAAATGCGGCAAAGTAGCTCATTTAGTAGGTTGCGCAACACGTGTTCTGCGTTTTTGCTACGACGTTAGTGTGCGCTTTCACGTTGTGTTGAGCTTTTTGACGCTTTTCCACGAATGCATGTCAAATGTGCACAAAAGCGCAGGTGTGAATGGGGGCTTACAAAGACCTTAAATAAATCACCAAGTTGTATGCCTGTTAGTTATCTGTCTGTCCTGGTCTTTGCCTGTTGTATTACTTTGCATGTCCTGACCTCAGCCTAGCTTACAATTCTGTCTGAACTCTGTCTGCCATGACCACAGGAAGGTTGCTAACTATAATCATCTATCAAATGTGTATTTCAGTTGTGCCATCTACTCACATGTCAGCGGTCATCAGTGGGGTAAATCCAAAAGATATAACTTGGGAGTAAAATGCAAGTTTAGATCTGATTGATTGGTATGATTAATGCCTATAACAAAAGAGAAGGAAAGCAGTTGGGATTTTTTTAGTCACCAGATGACAAGTCCAATGAACAAAAAA
>NW_017308610.1:0-1037 GCF_000935625.1 Nanorana parkeri | reverse complement strand
ATTGTACAAAAAGTTTAAAAACATCAATGTGTAAATATATTAAAATATGCGCAAAATACATAAGGACCTCCTAACACCCGTTAGGTTCCACACTAGAGGCTATGATACACAATCAGAAAATCTCATAACATGATTACAACCCAATCAATGCAATAGAGTAATACAATATAGGATATGAATCATTGAATTTAAGAAAGGAATGCAGTTCAATAAACAATATTGCAAGAAACCTCAAGTGGAACCATGGGGATGGGTGATAGTGCGATGCTCCCAATGCTCAACGCATTTTGCGCCGCACGGCGCTTCTTCAGGAGAAGGAGGTGGTCCCCTCAGTGCGAGATCATCCTACGCAAGAACCAAAACTCAGGGCGGATCAGGGAGATATGTGGTCCCAGGGTGGAGGAGAAGAGGAACCCAGTCAGGGGCTGATCAAAAAAAGGTTATGTTGGAACAATAGTAGAGGAAATATACTCATGCCCAAGGTAAGTCCATCAAACAGAGGACATAGTAGAGAGAGAACCTTGTGGTGCAATAAGACCTCAAAACCACCTGCTGGTGGTCTCCAGCAATGAACGCCGCCAGGTACGTCTGGGGACGTGGAGATTTGGTATTACTACTGTACCAGGGGTTGGCACCTAATCACTCAGGATCTGCACACCACAATCTATTTTGTCTATATGATTAATGCCTAATGACAAACTCTTTGAGAGAGAAAGGCTCCACTACTACAAAGCAATGATAGTGGACACAAAGTTAAAAGGGTGAGGAACTGTTTTAAGCAATCACTTTTTACTAGAGTCACAACTTATAACGGAAAACACAGTGAGAGGCCAGAACAATATATATCCAGTGTATCTATTGTGGGGGTATAGCTCAAATGGGGGATCACCTTCCCTGGGAAAAAAGCAGTCCAGGCAGCAAAGTTCTTTTTCTCTCTGAACACATCCAACATGTAGCTCTCTCAGAAGGCTGTCTCAGTCCCAGGCCAGAGCAAAACCATGGGGTTGATTTACTAACTTCACAAACACGCCACAAAC